>NW_018165405.1:62653-63259 GCF_001263595.1 Phalaenopsis equestris
GAGATTATGCAAATCCTACAGCAGATGAAATTTACTTATCTATCCAAAATCCTGATGTAGCCGCTAATTCATTTGAGCTTAAACCTGCTATTATCCAAATGGTACAAAACAATCAATTTGGAGGTACACCAAATGAAGATCCTAACTTACACCTCGCTAGTTTTTTAGAATTATGTGCTACTTTTAATATGACAGTGTCTCAAACAATGTTGTTAGACTTAGACTTTTTTTCTTTTTCACTGAGGGATAAGGCTAAGATGTGGTTAAACTCGTTAGCAACAGGATCTATTAGAACTTAGGGAGTACTTTCATAGAAATTTCTATCCAAATATTTCCCTCCATCCAAAACTGCTAAACTTAGAAATGACATAACATCGTTCTGTCAGATTGATGGAGAGTCAATATATGAAGCTTGGGAGAGATTTAAAGATCTTCTTAGAAAATGCCCTCGTCCTTTGTTACCAGATTGGTTGATAATTCAAACTTTTTATAATAGATTAGTGGGATCTCTTAGATTGATTATAGTTGTTGCGGCTGGTGGTTCTTTTTGCTGCGGCTGGTGGTTCGTTACTATCAAAATCATTTGATGAGGCTTATTCATTAATA
>NW_018165405.1:63359-64915 GCF_001263595.1 Phalaenopsis equestris
TTTTCATGTTATCATAGATGAGAAGTAAAGGTTATTAGGGTGCTTGTCTGACTAGATTGCTGCTATCTAGAACCTTCCCATGCTTATTGGTGTTGCAAGACCTTTGATGGTAGTGATAAGCCATGTTAAGGAGAAAAAGAAAGATAACGTTTTGCAACTGCTTCCCCACCATGCACAACCTGGGATGTTGATGATAAAGGAGCCCTTACAAAATTTTCAGCTAGTCGGGAAGCACAGCCCGTGTTGAAAGGCGAAGGAAAAGCAATTTTTAAAAAGAGAGACTCTGTTGAGATGTGTCGGTCAAAGCGCAAAGTTGAAGACATTAAGAAGTATCATATTGGTTTACATAAGTTCTTTTTGGCAAAAAATCCTATTGATTACTCCTATCATGGAAGGTCTGATAATAATCACAAATCAAGATAGGAGTAGAGCACTGGTTTGACCAAAGTCTGGCTCTTTGAGGGAGGATATTTGTCGATGGAGTTCCAATTAGGTTGGTGATTAGTTTTAAAAAACTTGAGAGAGACAATGCAAGAGCTTAAGTCAGAGGACCGCCACATCCCCTTGATGGAGAGTATGACAACATCCTGATAGTAGGCTTACATAGTTGGTGCATCCCACCAAGCTCTTATGAAGGAAAAGAGAGAGTTTGAGTTAGTTTCTATTTATTTGAAATAGAAAGCTCTCTTTCAAATGGCTTATCTTAGTGAATTGTAATCAAAACTAAATATTTTTAAGGGAGATAAGCCTGATCTTAAAAGTACCATGATGAAGTATGCTAATCAGATGGTCATTCTTGAGTGATAACAGAAGGTATTGATATCTGATAAGGTGAAGCTCGAAAGAGACATGCTTGATAGCAAAGCAACACACATAACCTTTAAGCAAGATGTTGGAAAGATTTGTAAATTGGATGTCAAGGTGAGAGAAGAACTTTAAAAGGTGTAAACATAATTGGAATGGGAGCAAAGCAACTTTAAGACACTATGAAAAGAGAGGGAGTGACTCTGAGCTTAGGTGGCTAATCATAAGGAACAGAAGAAGAACATGAGGATTGAGAAGAATTTTTGTCCCACCTTAACACTTGTCAAGCATATGAAGATGTCATGGTAGATAATTATGATCAAACTATGGATTCAATGTTAGTGCGTGGAGGAGTCCTTCCACCTAAGTGGAATGTTACTAATCATTTTCTTTCCCTCTCCTCAAAGCTTTAGGATTATGAGGATAGGGGTGATACTCCAAAAATCTGTTATTGATAACTCAGGTTGCACTTTTCTACAATTCAAACTAAATAAATAATTGTCTTGAATAACAAATATAATGAATATAAATTGTACCAAATGAAAATTACTTTTCTTGTCTTATATCGATTTTCATAGCCTTGCTTGAATATATGCTTAATTTTTTTCTAAAATAATATTGTTGTGATTTTTTAGGGCCCAAAGTCCTCTTTTAATTTTAATATTTAAATTCAGAATATCACTTTATTGATTTTTCTTTTATGTCTCTGGGGTCACGTGACACACCTTAAAATGTGTTATTTTTATATATAC
>NW_018165405.1:65015-72842 GCF_001263595.1 Phalaenopsis equestris
AGGGACTATGCAAACCCTACAGCATATGAAATTCATTTGAGCATACAAATCCCTATTGTAGTGGCTAACTCATTTAAACTAAAGTATGTTATTATACAAATGGTACAAAATAATCAGTTTGGGGGAACAACATCTGAATATAGTTATCCAGACTTCTTTTAACTATTTAGTAGGAACCCTTATATCTATTATTGATTACCACTGACGATTCACTCATGTCAAAGCCATTTGATGAGGCTTACTCTTTGATTGAAGAGAACGTCACTAATAACTTCCAATGGCCTTCTGAAAGAGTAAACCTTATAAAGGTATCTAATGTGCATGATACAGATGTGCTGATAATTCTACTTTCTCAGGTAGCAACAATATCTAGAAAGCTAGATCAATTTGGAATGAGCTAACCTCAAGTACCTCCAGTAATTGAAGAAAAATCATTTGAAAAAATGTTGAATTCTAGCACTTCATCATTTGAAACCATAAATGCAATTAACAACAGACCTAACAATCATTATTCTAATTTCTATAACCCAGGTTGGAAGAAACATCATAATTTCAACTGGAATAATTATATTTGTGGGGAAAACCAATAATGAGGAAATAATCAGGCAAATCATTTAGGAAACTAGAATAACCAGGATTTAACAATAATCCATAATTTAGGGAGAAGAAGTTGCTTGATTATTGTTAAACCCAGGTTGAAAACCAACTATAGACCTTCTTATCCACCAGGCTTTAACAATAATCCATAATTTAGGGGGAAGAAGTTGTCTTGGGAGGAGGTTGTGTTGTATATGGGGAATCAACTGCAAAGTCAAGGTGCATGAACAAAGACTATATAGAACTAATTGAGACATTGTGGTAACTTTATTAGCAATTGGCCCTAAGGAATTCTTCCTAGCAACACTGAGACTAACCCTAAGGAGAAGAATAGTGAGCATGTTAAAGCTTTCCAATTAAGGAGTGGAAGAGAGTTAGAGATGTAGTTCAGAAAGAAATCGAGGTTAAAAGGAGGATTTGAAAAATGAAAAACTTTTATTAAATATCTTCAATGACTTAGAAAACTAGTCTGTCCAACAAAGATTAACTTAGAAAACCACCACCTCTACTTCCTCAAAAACTTCGACGATAGTAGCTCGATCAAAATTTTTCAAAATTTTTGAAAGTATTTAAGAAACTAATTATTAAATTCCTTTTGTTGAGGCTCTAGATCAAATGCTTAGTTATGTAAAGTTTATGAAAGACACTCTTAATAAGAAGACAAAGTTTAGAGATCATGAGACAGTTGTGCTTAGTGAGGAGAGCAAAGTTATAATTCATAAGAAGCTTCCTTAGAAACTTAAGGATCCTGGTAAATTTACAATCCCTTGTGCAATTGGAAAGAGGTTTTATGAAAGAGCCTTATGTGATCTGGGAATAAGTATTAACCTA
The DNA here is from genome assembly GCF_001263595.1 of Phalaenopsis equestris. Lineage (NCBI taxonomy): Eukaryota > Viridiplantae > Streptophyta > Magnoliopsida > Asparagales > Orchidaceae > Phalaenopsis > Phalaenopsis equestris. The sequence continues at coordinate 66,444 of NW_018165405.1, forward strand.
GTGTCATTATCTATTTTATGAATGTTAGAATTAGGAGAAGTGTCTCATATTACTGTGACCCTTCAGTTAGCTGATTGACCTGATCCACAATTACGTAGATATTTATATTCCAAAAGATTGTCAAAAACTTAGCCCAAATTATATTTAGTGTCTAGTTTGAATAAAAAAAAATGATTTAGAAAATAAATAATAAGTTTTCACACCAGGGTTACTACGCAAGTATATGTATCGTTTCAAGTAATATAAAGTTTTTTTATAAAACCTCAATGTCAATCTCACAGAAAAACTGTAACTTTTTATAATGACTTAGAAAAACTTCTATGATCTCACAGAAAAGCTGTAACTTTTTATAATGACTTAGAAAAACTTCTATCTAAATAGCAGATAAAAATGATAGGAGAATAGTGTCAAAATTTTTGTAAAAGATTAAAACTAAATTTATACCCGATCTAATTTTAAGCAGAAAGTAAGTGCAAATTTTCTAAACTAATAAGATTTAAAAGAGTTTGAATATTATTAAAATATCTTTCCCCTTGCAAAATGATCTTAATCAGTGCAGTATTTGAATGTTTTAAAAATATAAAACATTGTAATATAACAAATAGGAGCACACCCATTTCTTACCCCCTCTCGGTGCATGCAAAGAGCATTAGATAATCTTAAGCTTGTTCCAGCTTTTGTAGTAGTGATGAGTAGATTCTAGCCTCTCACTTCTAGATTACCCACTTTTCTCTCTTTATAGGACCTCATAGGGACCCTCCGATCCAAACTCAATACCAAATTGATAAAAGAATCTAGCCCGACACTCTAGAAACATCAATTCTACACCCATCAAAATGTATTTCCTTATTTATTTGCACTCTCTTTTGATTTTGGTCACCCTCCTCGTAAGGTTAGTGTGGCATTCACAAGTTGAGTGAAGTCATTGCCCTCTTGGGTCATTATGTTTCGCGATAGATTTTAACCTCACAAGTGGCTAATTTGCAAAGTAAATGAAGAATCGATAAAATCTTCAAATCATTCTCATCCCACATGATTAATAAAATGAGGAATCGATGAAAATGTCATCACAATTTTTTTAAAATAAAAAAAAATCTTCAAATCATTCTCATCCCACATGATTAATTCCTATAGAAAGGAGAAATAAAAAAAACTACTCAAAATTCATAGAGATAACACAATAACACATAGATTTGTATTTAAGATCAAGTTTACATAAGAAAGTATAACTTAAACAAAAAGATAAAATACTTATCTTAAGCGTCTCCCCAAGTAAATCCTGAAGTTCCATTGAAGCAATCTCCAAACTCTTCTTGAAAGACTCCAAATAAAATACACTAAAAACTCTACTCTACTCTCTAATCTAGTGGGCTCTCTAAATAATCTACATTTTTCCTCTCATGAAAGTCTCCTTTTACTCTTTTCTGACCACATTATATAAAAATTTTGAAATCCCCAAGAGTCTCCTCAAGCACCCCTTCAAAATTCGTCCAAATTCAATGCATCTCCAAAATAAACTATCAGTAGCCCCAGTCTTAATCAAGAGTTTTCTTAAGTGATTTCAGTTGCTTAAAATGTAATTAACTATAGGGGCTTCCGCCTATTGAAAATTAGTAACCCAAATAATCTAAACCTTATCTATTTTTTAGATTAGATAGAGAAACAATCTGTTGGTATTTTTGTAGACCAAACAAATATCATAAATTTCTTAATTTGAATATATGAACCCATTATTAAGTGAGATTATCACCTTTCGAGAAGAAATATTACTTGTAATTTCATGTTCTATTTTTTAAATAATTAAATATTTGAGATCTTTTTCAATCTTCTTTTCCAAATCAAACTATTTTTCAAAATAAAAAAATATATATATTTTAATATAAAATATTCTTTTCTTCAAAAACAAACATAAAACAAAAATAAAACCAATATGACCAATCAATAGGCATGTAGTCAGGCCAACTAAAATCTATCAGCCAATTTTCCTTACGTGGGCAACCAAACCCACAAACATAGAAGCATACAATTAAATGTGCAAGATGTAGTTAATCATATAATAGAGAGTCAAACTCAACTAACACTTTCATATAGGCACCTAGAATTTTTGCTCTTAGATATAAGGCATGGTTGCCTCTGGCTTTAATGAGGAATGTGGAGAAGTCCTACACTGTTTGTAGGACAAACTAGCTACAAAGCTTTTTATATAGAAGAAGTCATACACTGTTTGTAGGACAGACTAGCTACAAAGCTTTTTCCATTTTACAACCCCTCCAAGATTAGTAAAATGAGCTAGCTAGAAAGCTTTTCCCGTTCTTTAGGATCAAACTATTCTAACCCTTCCAAGGAAAGTTGGAAGTTTCAAAGTCGTGGGAAATTGGGATTATAACCTGCTAGGATTCAGGCTAAGGCTTGCAAGGAAAATCTCTTGGCTTCATAAATATTTTTGCCATGCATGTGCTTCATAACCTAAAGCTTCCTCTAGGTAATAAGTGGTCAATCAATAAGCAAATGATAACGTTGAATAGTGTCTATCGACCAACTTGCCTAGCGAGGCCGACCAAACCAATGATGACACCACAAAACTGTCCAATCAAAAGGCATGTGACTGGGTCGATTGGTATCATTCAGCCAATCAAAACATTTTATAATGGGCGATCGATTGAATCAGATGACACTGGATGGCCAGTTAGACCTATCTTGTGTGGGAGACCAAACCCACAAACACCTAGCAAAATCTATTCCTATGGCTGATTAAGAAAAAAAAAAAGCAAATGGGTTTTAGAGCATCTTACCAACACGAGGGTTGAGGATGTGTTTCTTCAATTGGGATGAAGCTCTCTCAACAATAAGAGAGAAAATGAAGTTTCAACTAACCTTTGGCAAGGTCCTCCCCACTCTTTCTCCAAAGAATGAAAAGGCTCTCCTTTAGAAGGAGAGTCCGATGAGATTTCAGTGAAGTTTCGAGCTCCGATGAAGTTTCGGTGAAACTCCGGTGATGGTTCCCCAATCTGAGATGAAGCTCTCCTTTAGTGTAGGATAGAAGAAACCTTGCTTCCTTGATATCTAAGCTCCTCCTCAAGAAAATCTCCTCGCACACTCAAAGCAAGTGGTGGAGGAAGATGGAGGGGAATGAGAATAAGAAGAAGAAGGTTGAGGGATGAAGCCCTTACTCTCACCTTTCTCTAAAACTATTCACCTCAAAGCCTTCAAGAGGAAAGCCTAGCCCGCAGAAAGAAGATGCTCCAAACGCAAAGGGAAGAAGAAGGTTTTATGCTCTTTGAGCAGGCAATCAAAATGCTGAAGTGAGGGGATCCTCTATAATTCATGAGGAGACGGGAGCTTAAAACAGTTCCTCCCAAATTCACCCTCAAAATTGCCAAAGATGGCATTGCCACCTCATCCTAGGAGCATCCAAAAGAGATATAGTTACCTCCTTTATCTCCCCCCAATTCCTTCAAAGCACAAGAAAATCCCACTTTTCAATTGTGTAGGATAAGGTGTTAGGGTCAAAATCATGAAAAATAAAGGAGAAATTTTGGGGCAATACTTTGCCTACCACTTAAGTGCCACGACCCTGACACCTAGGTGTTGAGTCAGGTGCCCTGACATTGGGTCATTAGCATTGGGGTGTTGGGGCCTGACGATGGGTTTCACAAGGCTCAATTTCAAGCTATTTTAAAGAAGTTTTATAGTGCCTAGGGATGTTATCCTCTTCAATTTTAAGCCACATTGACAATTTTTGGGAGCCCAAGCACCCAGGGCTGGTGCCTAGGCGCTCGGGACTGGTGTGTATGCGCTCAGAGCTGGTGCGTAGGCACCTGAGGCTAGTGCCTAAGCGCCTAGGTCTGGTGCGTAGGCGCCTGGGGTTGGTGCCTAGGTGCCTCGGTGCCCAAGACTAATGCGTAGGTGCCGGTCTTGCCCTAAAAGTGTTACTTTTTCCAGAAAAGTTTGATGGAAGGTTTTCTTGATCTAAAAGCTATGGAAGACCATATGTGAGTAAATTATGATCTACTAACTTCAAAAAAGAGTTTCTTTCTCGTTCATTGATTGGAGAATACGTCACCAATGGGATTTCTAGACTACAATGCAGGTAATGGGCTTCAAATCCTAAATTTAACGTAACACGCTTAGGAGGGCTTTGTAACTTCCCTTGACCCTGGGGAGGCATCGAATGGATACGCGGGACCCCTAAACATGGGAATAAACATCAAGCATGTCCAATGTCTTGGGTAAGTCTGCTCAACTTTGGGTTCTCCAGGGCAAGGAAAAATTATCGCAGAGCTTGGTTTTGTGCCCCAAACACGTACCAAAGGCCTCAGATGGGTGTCTTGAGCTACGGGATGCTATTAATAAGTCGTAAAATGTATCAAGCAAGTTCAATGGATACCCTACATGTGTGGCATCAAGAATTGAAGCTAAAATATCTATCTCAAAAATTGACACCAAATGTGCATTTTAAGGGATTCATTTGCAGATCATAGTGACGTAATCATTCAAATACTATTCTCAAGTCATATAATTGGACTTTCTTTTCTTTAATTTTGATGGCTAAGTCTTCAACATAAAATTCAACTTGTTCATGTATGAGCTCATCAAATATTTTAGTCATAACCCCTGATATTTGGCACCAACATTCTTTAGATCAAACTTCATGACTTTATAGCAATACACTCCAATAGGTGCCTTGAATGCAGTATTTTTCTCATTTTTTGGAGTCATTTTTATATGATTGTAACATGAAGAACAATCCATGAATGAAAAGATAGCATGCCATTAACTATGTCTTAGAAAGTGAGAATTTATCTTCGGAGCATGCCTTATTTAGCTCTCTAAAATATATGTGCATACCATGCTGTCCAACCATGTAGGATAATTCTCTTCTTGGATGAAACTAGAGATCATCAACTTTTTGACTTTGTTGGTGACTTGTTATTCAATCTCTAATCTCATTCGCTTAAAATATTACTTAATTGGTGTAACATCTAGTTGTATCTATAGTCTATGAACTACCACTTTAGAAGACAATCGTGACATACCTTTAAAATTCCAGGCAAAGCAATCCTTCTATTTCATAAGTAATTGGACAATTTCAGTTGTTTCCTATTCACCCAAGAGAGAACTTATGTAAGTTGGTATGGGGTTGCCTTATGTTTTAAGGTTTATTTTGCTCTTAGTTCCTTAGTTTATTTCTTTCAATTTATCAACAGTTAACTTGATTTCTTCTTTCAGTCTGGGAGGTGCATCTTCAGCTGAAAGGTGTCACGAATCTTCTAAATTTTCTCAACAGAGAACATTATCAAGGCGATTACCTTCTAAACAAACTTTTTTGGGTTCTTAATAAGCTGTAACGGTTTTGTAATAATCTTTATCATCCATTGGCTTTATGGTAGCAAATCTTACACCATCTCTTAACCTATCTCATTTATACTTAGTATCCCAAAGGCTTGAAAAATAATTTGATTACTCCCTAGACAAGGTATGTGGTATCAAATCTTGTTTGACCTACTTAGATACATAAGATGACTAAAATTTGAAGGGTAATTCCATTAATTTATTGAAATCACTATATTCAAGTTGAATATTTGTTTTTGGCCTTGTAGATGGGGACCTTTGATAGAAATTTTGGTTTTGATATCCATCTAGTTGAGCTGCAACTTTAACTTCCAACCGGGCCATGATTTCTGAGGATAATGGGGTCAGGGGTAGAGTGTGGGCATACCGGTTGATCTTTTTGTATGTTGAAGAATTGGATTTATTTTCTTTTGTGGCTATAGTTCATTTTTCTGTATCATCTTTTTTTAGGGATATTTTCTAGGAAATAAATGAATGTCCTAAAGTGTTCGACTCATCCTCCTAGCACGACTCAAATTGATGTATCTGGGAGTGATTTTTTTTTCATATCTTATTTTCCTTTGTAACTTTTCACTCTTGTTAATTCTTTGCAAATTTTGAGAATTATTAGTTTTTTTTACTATGGAATGCAGCCATCTTCATCAGTTAAGGGTATTTCTTATCATTCTTCATACTTTTCTTTTGTTTCCATTTCATTTTCTTCATTTTCCATTGTAACTGTTTATTCTTCTATTATAGCCACTTCTTCTTTTTTGATATTTTCATATATGGGTGTTTTTCCTTTTAATTTTTGTTTTGTTTCAAATATTTGGTTACGAGTATATCCCTAAAAAAGACAATTTGATTCTTTGACACATAATAAGTTCCATCTTCATAGATTCCAACCTCGTAAACAGAGAATATTTGTAAATCACCTTCAATACAGTGCTTGTTTCCATCGTGGTACAATTTGATGCTTTGATGAAGAGATGATGGCACCATTTTATGTTCTTGAAGCCAAGGTCTTCCAAGGAGTGCATTAAAAGATGTTTCTAAATCAATGATATG
>NW_018165406.1:0-2556 GCF_001263595.1 Phalaenopsis equestris
GAAGACTAGACCTCGCTAAAAATGAGGTCAACAGAGGCCAAGACATCTCTTTGTTGAATTCAATCCTTTGTTTTTATTAAGGTTGTCTAGTAATTGTTTGTTTATGTGATTGAGATTTTATCATGTTCCATGCATTACTTGGTTTTCATTATCATGGAAAAGTTCATTGACTGTGAGATTTTATATATGGCTTTGGGTTTTGTGCAAATATATATATATTTTTGTTCTCAAATCTTCTTTGGGAATGTCATATTTTGTAAAAATGTGTACTCTTTTGGGAAGAACAAGTTAGTTTACTAATTTGCACCTAAAGAAACTGATCATTGTCAAAATTCAAGTTGGATGACTATGAATTTGGATGCGCTTTTGTTTTATTCTCATCCCAGGTTCTCATTAGTTAACCCTGGATTTGCTTGCTACTGAAGAAAGAGTGACGGTAGGGACAGAAGAGAGGAGAGCATAATGCATTAATTTTTGTGTAGGATGATACCTTATTTGTGTTGCGTAAAGAATGCTACATAGAGCTTGATTAATGACATTTTTTCTTATCAATTGATTGTTGCAATCCTTTAATATAACTTATGATTTTTGTTATACTATTTACCTATTGAATTTTTATTATTTTTCACATTCACTCTCTTTAACATGAGTTGGGCCAGAGTGATAAGAATTATGAAATAAACTAAGTGACTAAATTTGTGAAGATTAGTATGTATGTTTGGGTGATTTGTTGATAAGAATTCTTATATGATCTCGTCTAATGACTTGCTAAGTATTTTCTATTAGGTAGTAATTATCAAAAATTCATGAAAATGATTATGAGTTCCATTGGACTAGCTTGGAGCACTTGTGACTTAGATACAATCTTAAGATGACCAATTTGACATGTCAGAGGATGTAAAGTGAAGATTGAGGGCTTGGTACTCTAGTGAGTATGTTTATGATGTATTCGTCGTAAATTGATTAAATAGTTTTTAGTAAGGTCTTTAGAATGGTAAATGAAAATTAAAATTTTTATTTTTTTTTTTGTTAAAATTGATTGCAATTATATTACATATTATTCTAAAATTTTAATTACTTCAAAAATTTATCTGGATGTATTTTCTTATTCAATTAATCTATAAGTATTATTCTTCGCTAAAATTATAATAATTAGTAGTCATGTTCTATACAGTTGTTTCTTTGTGAAATATATTGTTAATATTATTAAAAATTATGTGAATTTAAGTTTCACAATTATATATTTAAATTTATCATTTAATACCAATCACACATGATCACGTTTATTTTGAATAATTGACTTATACTTTATAAACTAGTTTTTGTATATATAGAATTTTTATTTCCTTAAAATTTGTAATAGCTTATTACCCCATCTACATGTGTATTAGATGTTGGATCTGGCCTTGTTTGGCCATAGGGAGCATAGTTTTTGCCCAATCTAACCCTATAATGACATGTTATTCTAACTGTTGGAAAGGAGGTTCTGGGAAGATTTATTAGGTATTTTTTGTGGGATCTTTTTTTGATGTTTTGAGAGAACTTATTTCTCTATAAATATTAATGGTTTTCGAATAAATTTCAAGTAAAATATCAATTAAAGAGGACTTCCATGATCTTATCATTTCTAAAGAAAAATAGAGAAAGAAACAAAATTTTCATCCAAATCATGTTTTTTGGAGGCCCACAAGCTCAATCTCTCTCGGCGTAGCAAGTGGTTTTTATTTATATTTTGGCAATCTATCTTTTTTAGAGATTATGTTGTGTTTCTATTAGTTGGTAGAATTTTGGTTTGATTTTTTCCTGTACTATTATATTTGCCAAGTCCTGGAAGATTTAAAAAAGCTTTCGGATTAGAAAGTTTTAGTTAAGGTCCACTTTCTACAACAACAAGAGTGTTGCATTTACCCTTGAAGAAAAGTGTGTTATTTACTTTGTGGTGTTTTTCTAGCAGCACGAGAAGCAAGGGATTCTGCTATTGGCAGGTAGTAAAACCCCAACTCAGGTAGGGTTAGGTATGAATATAGCCAGTTGGGTGTTGAGCGACATAAAACTATTATTTTATTTTTTCTATATCCGTTTCATTTCTTGTATAATTATCATATTATTGCCCATGCCTGAATGCTCACTTGATCATTTGCATGCTTAATAATCTTCTATCATTATGATTGAGTATATCTTATTACTTGTTCTTAACTCTTGCATATAACATATATAGTCCCAGATCACGATCTCTTTGTGCGGGTATGGATTTTAAAATACGTGGATTTGGTGTTTAATGCAGTCAGTTGCACCTAATGCACCATAATATAAAGATCCCCCAGAGCTATCAGATAATGCATGTCAGGGCCCACAATATTTTAATTAGAATGCTAAAATTAAAAATATTTTTAATAATTTATTACTAAGTCAACTATATGAGAGATCTTAATGCAAAAAGGCTCTTTTAAGGTCATATAAATAGAATAAATGATTGCTTTAATATGGATGAAGGTTAATAAAAAATAAATAATCTGGAAAATAAAATTGTCATGCAAAGAAAATATTTAAATTTGC
>NW_018165406.1:2656-9103 GCF_001263595.1 Phalaenopsis equestris
AATAAAATCTTGCTCCTATCATTAACATCTTATGACTATCTGATTAGAGTTGTAACTCAACTCATTGTTCAGAAACGGCTCATATTCTGCTCGCTAAGCAAACGAGCCTAATGCGAACACCCCTTTTCGGCTCGAAATATACACCCCTAGAAACAAGCTTAGGGAAAATAAAAGGTTGAAATTTTGATATGATTTTTATTATTTGAACTGAGAATTTGAAAACTGGAGGACCGGAAGCACGTAATATTGTTCATAGGGAGGAATATTACATACACCGATCATCTATATCCGGTGTATGGTATTCGGGTGATATTGCACCTGAATATATTTTCGCAGGACAGGGTGCGAGTTTCTGTAAAAAAACCTCTGTTTTACAACAGGACAACAAAATTTACTTACGAAGCCTGAATTAAGTTCCTTTCAAACCAACAATTTCAGCTTTTTTTAGGCATCATCAGCGTATCCAACAAAAAGAAAATCATTATTTACAAGACAAAACGGATCTGCATTCCTTCGGATTTTTTCCGGTCACACAATAAAAAGAAAAGAAAAAAAAAAGAGGAAAAAAAAAAGGAAATTTGGAGAAAAAAGGGTCCTTTTTCCTTGTAAAATCCCTAGCTGCTGCTCAGCGGAGGCTCACTCGAACAGAGATCCAGCAAAGGGATTCATCAGATCGGCGAAGCATCCACCTCAGATCAGAGATCCTCAGCTTTAGACATCACCGACAGACGGCTCGGCTGCAAATGAAAGGATGTGCGGCGGCGCTGTTGGTGTGACGATGGCCGGATCAAAGCCGTAAGAGCGCGTTTCACCCACTCCCCCTCCACAGTTCCGATCCTAACCAACGAGTTGGTCATCGCGGACCGCCGAGCGTTCAACCGGTTTGATGGAGACGAAACGGCGTGCTGGCCTGCAGAGCGACGAGGCGAAGCGCCTTTGTGGAGGCTGCACCGGAAGGAACCGGGGTGTGTGGTCGGCGAGCACATGCATGTCTTTCGAGGCGGAGCGGGAGAGGAGATCGGGCCACGTTTGGCGGAGATGGGATCAACCGGGCGGCCGGTGGGGGAACCGACGAGATTAACGCGCGTCGGTGAGGCGGAGCGTTGGTGGAAGAAGTCCGGGGAGTGGGAAGAGAAGTTGGGCGGGTGGGAGCCAGCGAAGGTTGTTGTGGTGAAGGAGGAAGTGTAAGGGCCGTTGGCGGCGGTGGGTGAGGAGTATCGCCCGCATCCTCTGGCGCGGTCGCCGGACAAGAAACGGCCAGACGACGAGAAAGAGTGAGGAAAGCCGTTGGACCCGGGTAGCGCCATGGTGTCAGATCGGGTTCTTGAAGTTGCAGCCATTGGTGATGAGAAAGAAAGGAATTCGAAAGGGAAAACTAGTGGCGGCTCGCTGATATTTTTGGCAAACCGGGCTTCAGCTTTGGCGCAATACTTATAGCGAAATTTGAGATTCGGAAAGGCCTTTTTTATTAAACAACGAAGTTGGGTTAGTTTAACCGGAGTTAAGGTTTGAAATGGGCGACCAGTGGTAACGTTCATCGGATAAGGGTACTATTTCCTGCCTTTTATTATTATTATTGTTTGTTTTCCGCTTAAAACGGCACGCAGCATGTTTTGGAAGGCTAAACATGGTGGTGCACATGGGTGCCGTATGGGTGGATTTTATGGTGTCAAGTAATAGGGCAAAACCAGGGGCTAAATAATTTAAGAAAAGCAACTGGGGGCCACCATCGGATTTGTTTCCGAGTATATTTTTAGGGATTGTGTTTGATGATTTTTCCTAACCATGTTTAGTAAGATTTAGAATTTGGAGCACATAAACAGTATTTGGATGGGACAGCAATTTCTAGTTGTTTGTGCATAAATGAGCATTCTGTTCCTGTTAAGTAATATTGTTTCAGCAGAAGTATCTTGACAATATATTTGATACTATAGAAGGAGAAAACTCATACAAAATAATTAAAAAAATAGAAAATTGTTCTCACAATGTAAAAAAAATAAAATTCCAAGTACGTCAAATAAGAGACCACCGAATGAGAGAAGTAGATATTTGAAGAATTTCATAATTCAAATTAAAAATAGTTTATAATTAATCATTATCTTATGTTAAATAAGCATTGAAGGTGATGTATGGTAAGAATGGTTTAAGAAAGAACAACTTATATATATGTGATGTTTAGCTATTCTCACACATGACTGTTAATGCCAAAATTTATTGAAAATTTATTCATTTAATTTTGCTTTAACAGATCATAAATACAATTGGCATTAAAAAAAAAAAGAGAACAACTTATATATATGTGATGTTTAGTTATTCTCACTCATGACTGTTAATGCCAAAATTTATTGAAAACTTATTCATTTAATTTTGCATTAACAGATCATAAATACAATTGGCATTTAAAAAAAAAGGCCATTGTGATTAATGCAATGTTAGACCACTATGAACTATGTATATTCCAATCAATAAATGATGTGGAAGCAGAGTTCATACCATATATATTTTTTCCTATTGAAACTAGAAAATTCACTATCAATTTTGAGAGACAATATGCAAATTAAAAGTGGTTAAAAATTCATTTTGAATGACATCTGGCTGCAAATTTGAGAAGATTCACTTTCAAGATATAAGCATGAGATGAATAGTACACCTTAAAAAGAAGAATTTTACAGAGAAATGTGTCTTCTCCTTCTTCAAAGGATTCACTTTTGCATTAGAATGTTCACCAAAATGATGAGAGGAATAGCAATCTCCCAATCTTATTCTCTGGATTTTGGAATATCATGTATGCTAGATGAAAAGAATCCCCATTATTGCAACAAAAAAATTTTTATTTCTTTGTCATCATTCCCAAAAAAATCAGGCTCACCGTCCAACTGGATCTCATTGTTGCTCAAGAGAATAGATGTTCGGCTTAAAGACGGTGAAGCCTTTGCACGAAGAATTCCACCAAGGTGTTTGTATTCTTCTATAAAACTCTCCATGTATTTCAGATCAACTGTATCAGCAAGGTCAGTCACCGATCCAATTACAATAGAATCTTGAACAATTTCGGGAGTTTTGATGCTCGCTGTAAGCTATGATCCTTCGTTCTCTTTCCAGCTAGCTATGATGGCGATTGTATCGCGAAGTTTCATTCACGAAGTCAATGATTTTGGTCACGACACAGAAGAGACGCGAGAGAGACAAGACGCGAGGGTAGCGGGGTAAAAGTTTCAAACGAATGCAGGCCGCGGGGTCGATTCAGTAAGCCGCATTTGTTAAGAAATCAAAAAAGCCGTTTTCAAAACGCAGTCTGAACGCGCTTATCAAACGAGACAACGACGTTTTGAAAATACCGCCCGCACTTATAAACTGCCCCAAACGGGGTCTTAGAGTAAAATTGAAGGTAAGAAGTTATCAATTAAGTATACCAGCATGCACTCATTTGAAGATTCTTTTGTAGAGCAAGAAGATTAAATTGTTGATTTTAAATTTATTGGTGGATTACATTAGCATCCTATTCAAGGATATGAGATGATAGAATAAAAAGAGGATGCGAAGAAATATGGCCTGAAGTTTTGTAATTTGTCATTGCTAGAAAGCACGAGATTTGAGACAGATTTACTTTTAGGCATGTCCTTATCCATCTATAGAGATATTATAATGAATAAACAAAGTATCATGAGAGCTACATATGGAGTAGCCAAGTACATTGCTATGTTCTCATTTTGTATTCAAATTTTGTGCTAAATTTTTAAAATAGCATTTTGTTAAAATAATTAAACTGACATCTAAAAAGAAAAATTTCAAAATCAATAAAGTTGACCCATCAGCAGCGACTTTGCCACGTCTATAGCAATATCATTGTTGGCATGGCAACTTGCTAATTTTTTTTTTTTTTTTAAAAAAAGGTATTAAAATCATTAGGTGTTAGGCATTTATACAAATAAAAATAGTGTGACATGTATGTAGAAGAGTAGAACGACGATAGGAGAAGGTGTGGGGAGAGATGGAAAGGAGTTTGTTTATTATTATTATTATTTTGGGTCTCACGACAAAGAAGAGAATAAGAGAGAAGAAGAGAGGTGATGACATGATAAATTATATTTTATTTTTAATAACTATACTGAGTATTTGCATTTTCACAACAAATTTCTTAAACAAACAATACTCGAGAGTGGGAGGGTCGTTCACTGTACAAAGCTCGTTAAGGTGAAAGTATAAATATATACTAGAGCAACCAGAATGAATTTCAAAGAAAACGAACAACCAAAAATAAAAAATCTCCCCCAAGGGTAAACAGTCACCCTAAACAAGTCACTGATGTGTAGAAAATATCACTTGAATTCATTTATGTTTTACACATATTTTTTATAAAATTGCACTTTAAAGAAAGATATTTTTTATATTTTTCTTGCAGGTATAACATATATTGGATGTGGAGCAATATGGAGGAGACTTGGAGCACTATGAAGGGGATTTAGGGCAATGTCGAGGAGACTTGGAGCAAAAGAATTTATAGGAGACTGGCGCCTATGCACCAGACCACTGGGCGTCTAGGGGTCAGTCCCTTACCTGACAACTAAGAGGTTGGCGCCTAGACGCTACCCACTTGACGCCAAGGAGTCGCGATATTAGCGCCTATGCGCCAGACACATGAGCGCTAGACCCACGGGCGCCAAGGCACTCCTCCTGAGTTATGCACACAAAGAGCCTGAGGCCTGGGCGCCTAAGCACCAGTAACTGCTGGAGGCAGTTTTGAGCAGCTCCTATGCAGGTCGTGGGGAGTTATTTGACCAACCAAGTAAGGATTGAAGACAAGAAGGAGAAGTCTTTTTAGGTGTATATGTTAGAGGACAGAAGGGGGTTGTTGTTGCTTGCTTAAGGATAAAGTAGGATAGGTTTTAGTGAGTTATTTGGTGAGGAAATGAGTTGTAAAGGGAGGAGAGACTTCAGAATAGCAACAAGGATCATAATTTCTTTGGGTGAAGCTTCTTCAAAGCTTTCTAAAGGAGAAAGAGATAACTATTTGAGATTTTGTACTGTTGCATTTCTTTAAACATATCAAATAGTGGATTTTCATTGTTGTTTTCAATGAAGCTTTGTGGTTTGTTTGTCATGCTTTCTGAGTAATTCCCTTTACCTTACCTTGTGATGTTTGAGTAGGATGTATAAGAGTGAAATATGTTTTAAGAATTATTTTTAAACATTTAATGTAATGATTAACTATCAGCTTTTCATTTAATTTCCATTCTAGCTAATTAAATGTTAAAATGTGTTGTGAACCATAATAAGTCAGGAGAGCTAAGGTGGAATCAACAAAGTTAGTCACGTTGAATTGTGGAGTATAGGTGGATATGCTTCGTAGGGAGAGGCAAATGTTAGGAAAATGATATTTGATGGGTTTAAAATGGGGTTTAAGGAATTAATTTTTTTTTAATTAATTTTCTTTATGCACTCGGGAGAGGGTAAATAAGAGAGTTTCTCCTATTTGTCACTAGCCACATTTACAATTAACACTTTACATTTCCTATGCTCCACTTAATACAATATAAGGGAGGATAACTGTTTAACTTGATATTCACAAATCCAAAAAGGTTAAGTAGGATTTTTGTAGATTTTAATATTATAAATAGATTTCAATTCCGTAGGAGTAGTTTATAGAACTTAAACTTATCTTAATTTCAGATTAAGAGCAAAACTAGTAGGCTAGAACTTTTCCCAAAGTTTAATTCCCCTAATCCCTATGGGATCAACATTTCAAACTAAAAAATCTGATATCACTGGTACAACACGTACACTTGTCTAAGCCCCTAGAGAGTGAGTGCACCTTGAAGCGGGTATCAAGTTTTTTAGCACCATTGTTGGGGAACAACGATATACTTAACTTAATAGAATTTTAGTTAAAACTCAAGGTCCTAGACTTGGAAAATTGTAGTGTAAACTGTTATGTTTAATTGTGTGCTTGTTTATTTAAAAAAGAAAAATTCAAAAATATTTTTTGGTGTGAATATTTCCTTTTAGATTCCTAGCTTGTGTATGCGTAGTTCAGGACCTACGGGACTTGCATCATACGATTCTGATTTAGAGAGAACTATTAGGAAAATCATAAAATAGAAAAAAGCTTCAAAAACTTGTAGAAGAGATGGCAAACAACCCACAAAACAATTTAGAAAACCATGAACCAGTTCATGATGCACATAGACCTTTAAGAGATTATAATAATCCTATGATATATGAACTTCAATTAGTATTCAGAACCCTATCATTAAGCTAACGCATTGGAACTAAAACTTGTTATTATCTGACCAAAGGAAAATATGTTGAGATTTTCATACCTCTTTTATACTGTTTTTAATGATATTACACTTTAAAGAAAGATATTTTTGATTTTTTGTTGCAGGAATTATGAATTAGGGTCAATGGAGCAAAAAGATGCAAAAAGGAGCGAATTTGGAGCAAAAA
>NW_018165406.1:9292-9760 GCF_001263595.1 Phalaenopsis equestris
GATCGACGGTTATGTGACATGTACAATGGATAAGGCCGGATTTTGGAGGGGTGCGTAAGCAACTCTTGGGAAAACTCATCCACATCGTTAAAGAGAACATTTTGGCCAAAAATAGAAAGTTGGGAGGAGAGACTTTTGGATTCATGAAGGTTAGAAAGGATCCATTAGTGCATAGAAAGCTTGCTAGAGCGTATAATTGTGAGGAATTCTTCGAGAAATTGTAAGAGTGGAAGGAAAGTGAGAGATTTCTTCCTCTTTGCTACGCCGAAGAGGAATTCCGTGTGCTGTAAAGAAAGGAAGAGATTCAGAGGAACTTTGAGGAGTGTTCTTAGGGAGAAAATTAGAGATAAGTTATTTACTTGTTATAGTTTGTATGGCTTTGATTTTATATATGAATTTCGAGTTTTGTTGTGTTTTCCCCATGAGTTTTGAGTAGTTTTCTCTATCTTTCTCCTTGTCTCGAGATTT
>NW_018165406.1:10351-16987 GCF_001263595.1 Phalaenopsis equestris
CTCCATTAGAGCCCTATATTACTTGAGCGATACGTATACTTGCGTTGACAAATTTGACTTTAACATTATTGAATATTATATCTATACATCTTTATTAAATCAAACATATATATATAAAGTCGCAGTCAAGTTTTTGACATCGTTGCTGGAATTTAAATCTTCTAGTAGCATCATCAAATTCTTGTAATTGTTGATTTACAAAAAAAAGTCGGTCATTATCTAAATGGTATAAAACAATCACTTTGGGGGAACATCGTCTGAGTATCCAAATTTGCAATTAGTGAGTTTCTTAGAACTCTATGCTACCATTCACTATAATGGTGTATCTAATAATTTTTCTAGGCTTAAACTTTTTCCTTTCTCCTTGAGGGATAAAGCCAAAATCTAATTAAATTCATTAGCACCTGGATTAATAAGGATGTGGGGTGACTTAGCCCAAAAATTCCTAGCTAAATGTTTTCCACTTTTTAAAACGGTTAAACTTAGGAACAATGTCACTTCATTTTGACAATATGAAGGTGTGTCGATTTATGATGCTTGGGAATGATTTAAAAAACTTCTTAGGAAGTGCCCACATCATATTCTGCTAGATTGGTTGATAATCTAGACTTTTTATAATTGTTTAATAGGATCACTTAGGTCAATTATTGATGCTGCAACTAGAGGATCTTTTATGTTGAAGCTATTTGATAAGGCTTATTCTCTGATAAAGGAGATTACTATAAACAATTACCATTGGCTTTCTAGCAAATGCTCAAGAATATGAAGTGCTTTCAATTTTAACTTATCAGGTTGTTGCAATATCTAGGAGGTTAGATCAGTTTAGGATGAACCAACCTCAATGAGGACCAATAATTGAGGAAAATTCATTGGGATAATTGATTTATACTAACGCGTCATCATTTGAGACTCTAAATGCAATGAACAACTGACCTATAGAATATGAAATGCCTGTGGAAGATATTTCTAAAGATTTTGATAAACGAGTCTCACCACTAAGGATTAACATAGAAAGACCACCACCACTATTTCCTCAGAGACTCCAGAAACAAAATCTAGATCAACAATTTTCATGATTCTTGGAAGTTTTTAAGATATTCACTATTAACATTCCTTTTGTTATGGCTCTGAAGTAGATGCCCACTTATGTGAAGTTCATGAAGAATATACTTAACAAAAAAAGGAAGTTTGAAGATTATGAGATGGTGGCACTCAGTGGGGAGTGCGATGCTATTACACAAAAGAAGCTTCCTCAGAAGCTTAAGGATCATAGGAGCTTCACTATTCCATGTATAATTAGAGAAATTTTTTATGGAAAGGCTTTATGTGATTTGGGCTCTATTGTTAACCATATGTTATTGTCTATTTTTAAGAGATTAGGATTAGGATAGGTAGCCCCTACCACTATAACACTTCAACTTATAGATCCACTTTTTAAAACGGTTAAACTTAGGAACAATGTCACTTCATTTTGACAATATGAAGGTGTGTCGATTTATGATGCTTGGGAATGATTTAAAAAACTTCTTAGGAAGTGCCCACATCATATTCTACTAGATTGGTTGATAATCTAGACTTTTTATAATTGTTTAATAGGATCACTTAGGTCAATTATTGATGCTGCAACTAGAGGATCTTTTATGTTGAAGCTATTTGATAAGGCTTATTCTCTGATAAAGGAGATTACTATAAACAATTACCATTGGCTTTCTAGCAAATGCTCAAGAATATGAAGTGCTTTCAATTTTAACTTATCAGGTTGTTGCAATATCTAGGAGGTTAGATCAATTTGGGATGAACCAACCTCAATGAGGACCAATAATTGAGGAAAATTCATTGGGATAATTGATTTATACTAACGCGTCATCATTTGAGACTCTAAATGCAATGAACAACTGACCTATAGAATATGAAATGCCTGTGGAAGATATTTCTAAAGATTTTGATAAACGAGTCTCACCACTAAGGATTAACATAGAAAGACCACCACCACTATTTCCTCAGAGACTCCAGAAACAAAATTTAGATCAACAATTTTCATGATTCTTGAAAGTTTTTAAGATATTCACTATTAACACTCCTTTTGTTATGGCTCTGGAGTAGATGCCCACTTATGTGAAGTTCATGAAGAATATACTTAACAAAAAAAGGAAGTTTGAAGATTATGAGATGGTGGCACTCAGTGGGGAGTGCGATGCTATTACACAAAAGAAGCTTCCTCAGAAGCTTAAGGATCATAGGAGCTTCACTATTCCATGTATAATTAGAGAAAATTTTTATGGAAAGGATTTATGTGATTTGGGCTCTATTGTTAACCATATGTCATTGTCTATTTTTAAGAGATTAAGATTAGGATATGTAGCCCCTACCACTATAACACTTCAACTTATAGATCGATCAATCACTTATACGAGGGAGGGGGGTTATAAATGATGTTCTAGTAAATGTGGATAAATTCATTTTCTCTGTTAATTTCATTGTGATAGATATGAAGGAAGATAAGGAGATCCCCATCATAATAGGTAGACCTTTCCTAGAAATTGGCAGTGTTATGATTAATGTGCAAAAAATTGAGTTAACTATGAGAGTTAATGATCAGGAGGTAACATTCAAAGTGTTAAAATATGTGAAATTCCCTTCTAATTGTAATGAAGATTCATGTTGAAGGATGGATCTTATAGATCATTTGTTAAGCCATCAATTTCGAGTGTTTTGAAGTCAAAACACAGGAGCATATTTTGATCGAGGAAGAAATGTTAGATATTGAGGAAGAATATGTTCTATTGATTGAAGATAATCAAAAAATAGTTGGATAGAGGTTTAAAATTCTTGATCCAATCAAAAATTGTAAACCTCTTGTTCCTTCTATTGAGGAATCCTCAAATTTGAGTTGAAGATGCTTCCCAAATATTTAAAGTATGCTTATATGGGGAATTCATCTACATTACCAGTTATCATATCATTAGAATTAATTAATTCTCAAGATGAAGCACTTATGAATGTACTGAGGAGTTTTAAGAAAGTTTTTTTATGGACCTTTGCATAAAAGAGTTTATGGTAGTGGTTCAAAATCTAAGGATCTCTATTGAAATTAAATAATTTAACTGATGTTTCTTTAAGATAATCTGAAATCATTTAGGAATCGTGATATGATCTAAATTAGTCTAACCTCTACATTAGAGTGGGTCATATCATGTTATGTGTAACATGTATTATCTAAGATCTTATTATTATTATTATAGAATTTTTATAATTACCTAGTATTCATAAAACATATCTACTACAACATCCCATACAAAACAAAAAATTACCATCTAACATATACTTGCATAAATAAATACTTTATGTTCTAATTATTTATAAATGATGATTGTAATTGTTTGATTGGTCCAATAAAATATAATTATTTTATAATTACAAAAAAAGTAATTATCCAGAAAGAAGATATCTCAATGTGCAATATCCATAATTTCACTCCATTGGAGACTTACAATTTCTTAAATAATGTAGTATAGTAAGATTGAGCATACAACCTAGTTGGCTACACAAAAACAACAACTATATTCAATGCATGAATGAAGAATATTATGTATTCTAATAATTATTTTATTAATAATAGGTAAGCTTGTGTAATAGATAAATATCTATACTATTCCATATATAAAAATCAAATACATAACATAAGTCATGGTCCAGGTGTATCATGTTAGTATCACGTGTAATATATGTTTTTTTTTCATTGCAGTAGTTGTTTACATGATTCATATTGACATGTAGAAGTACAAAAATCGCTATTATTATTATTACATATATTATCAAAGCAAAGTTTTCTAGCTAGTCAAATAATATCATATGTTCTTTTTCTTTATATAGATCATAATAAGTTAGATAAGTATCATATTATGTTGTATCAATACAAATAGTCAAAGGACATATTGCATGAGAGTCGTCACTCGTCACTCCCAATCCATCAACACTAAAATCATCTTTGATTGCAATCTTATTTATTCTAGCTTATGTTGAGTTCAATCTGCTCATATTTAAAGGAAAGCTAGTTAGCCTACCTTTTACCATGTCTCGGCCAACTTGAATTATATTAGCTAACTTTTTTACACACATATATTTCACAATATATATTATATATTTAACTACCAAGTTAAGCTCAACAACAATCTCATTTTGTTAAATATACTGCATATGAAATCATGATAATATATATATATTTTTTTAGGCTAGCTTATCTAATAGGTTATACTAGAAGGCTATAACATTTTTTCTTATCAGATTTAGGACATTTATATAACTCAAAATTAAGAGATTTGCCTAAAGAATAAGAAATAATCAACAAAAATTTAACATGATCATGTAAATTTGTGCAAACTTATTAGAATATTGATATACTAAAAATTATGTGGTTCAAATTCACAAAATATTAAGACAGCTTTTTTTTTTATAAAAGTTACGACCAAATTAAAATTCAAAAATAAAATACATGATCAATAAAAATAGAGATATGATAATTATAATTTACTCTGTGCTAGGTAAATTTTTCGGCTTATCAAATAGACGAAATTAACTCTTAGACCTCATAATTCAAGCTTTCTCTATGTACCTTTCCCCCTTCCCTCTCTTTCATATATTTCTCCCTTGCTTGCTCCTCACAATTTGGATTAAGGAAAGAAAACTAAGATGATATTTGGATAAGCAGGGCATTTATTTAGTTTTTTAACAAAAATTCTTTTATATATATATATATATATATATGTCCACAAATCTAGAGATTTAAAAAGAATGTAAAGTAGTCATAAAATAGTACGTATTATCTAGAATATTTTGTTGAAAATGTTCTATATATCAGACAATAATTTGCTCTAAAAATGTGCTTGTACTAATAAATTTCCATATTAGTTGCATCTTAATTCAATAATGATCCCTTAATAATGAGGGGAAGAGATCTTCTTGGATAACATAACATGGCTTAGCTTTCCATGATGACTCAAAGAAGCCTTTCTCTTATAGATGCTCAATTTGAAAGATAAAGAATGGTCACTGCATAGCTATTTAGCTGGAGAATAATGAAAATCAAAGTAGTTCAGTTATTGAATTTGATGATCTTATTCAAGGGTGGGTAGAACTTTTGTTGTGGCATAAACCATTAAATTTAAAAACCTCATCAACCTTTTGAAACAAATTTAAATAAAATAAATTACATACCTTGCTAATTTCAAAAGGAAAAGTTGCATAAAATTAACATAATTATTTATTTATTAATTAATTTTATAATCTTTAAAAAAGTATAAATTTGATGATTATACATTTATTAATTTTCTTACAAAAAACTAAAGCTAATCAATTATAAAAAAATTAGATTAAAAGAACATAACTAATTCTTCTCTTATTATAGCTCCAAAGAGTCTAAGCATATCATATAGAAAATGACATGAAATATTTTAGACTAAAGTATATTTTTTTCATAATGGTTTAATTTCTTAAAATAAAATTTATCTTAAATATATTCATAAATTTATATTTTTTTATTTAAATTTACTATACATATAGAGGTATATAATTTATTTAATCTTCTATGATATGTTTTATGCTGATTATTTATAAACAATAAACATTTTACTATTATGATATTTTATTATAAATTCTAAAATAAATATTTCCAATATTTATTTATTATCTTTAAATTAAAATATTTTTACATAAGTTTTAAAATATAATAGAATTGAATATTTTAAAATATATTCATTAATTCGTTATATATCTTCTATTACTAATGAAAATTTAATATAGATATTAGAAATTTATACTTGAAATAATAAAAAAAAGCTATCTTTTATACACTAAATATCATTTCCTTAAAATTTTAACTAATGATATATATATATATATATTCTGACATTTAAGTTAAAAATTTTGATTTACAATTTGATGTTTCAGTAATTAGAGCTAATTTGGAATGCAACGATGGGATCACATCATACAAAGACCTTTTAAACTCCAATATTTCTTGTTCTTCTACTTCACTCCTACCCATAATATTTAATAAAGGTAGTTGTGGTATTTCTCTCCCTTCTTCCCACTCGCATTTGCTAGCTTCAGCTTACTTAAATCACATAAATCCACCATCCAACAAGATTTACTAAAGCTTGGATTTAAGACAAAATAGAAAAAAAAGGGATTTAAACCTGTTGTGAGATATGTACTTCCTGGCATAGAAATGAGACGAAAAAGAACACAAATAAACACAGATCGTTTACGTGGTTCGATCCAACTGGATCTACGTCCACGGAAGGGAATCAATCAAATATTTCACTAAGGCAAAAGAAATGGAGAATACATAGCTTATACATAGAGATGAGCCCTCATCTTCCTTCTATGGCCTCCCTCTCAAGCGACACCTTGATACAAGGCCTCAAGATGCTCTCCTCCTCTAACTCTATAGCTATTCTCTCCTCCTTTGTGGTAGCTTAAGATCTCTTCTCCCTTTCCTCTCCTAAGCCTCACACCCTTAAGATTTCTTCCCTTGCTCTCCTAAGCCTCACACCCTCTCTATTTATAGAAGCAAGGATGTGGTAGGTGAGCGGTAGGTGAGATGTGGTAGGTGAGCGGGACCACATTACAAAAGTG
>NW_018165406.1:18508-18778 GCF_001263595.1 Phalaenopsis equestris
CCGTGAACTCCACTGCCTTTGCCAACCGAACAGAGAGCTCTGATCCCTTCTGATAGAGATCACACCTGGTCACCAGAGAAATCTTCTTGTTCTGTGCTCGCGCCTCCTTCTCGCAGACACTCCTTTGCGTCTAATGGAACAAATCAGGAATTTCTCCTCTGCCTCTCACACGAGAATAACTGTCTCTCCAGAGCCGTCGCGCCTCGCCAAACTTTTCGCCAAAATGCTCAGGTCATCCTGCTTCGCGAACTCCCGAACAGGGAACTCCCC
>NW_018165407.1:0-315 GCF_001263595.1 Phalaenopsis equestris
TGCTTCATTATTGGTGCAAGGCTCTGTTAGGTGGTCCGAGAATCTCAACATACCCCTGTCTGGAGTGATGAAAATTAAACCGACTCATGCTTTTCCTGGTATGATTATGCCTGAGTCCTTGTCTTTTATGGCTGAGGAAGCACCGTCGAAGTACATCTCCCAGTGTTGCGTACTGGAGGAATCTGTATGTAGAATTTGTTCGTCTGGTAACTCGTCATTGAGTGGGGACCCAGCTGGTAACGGGTGTGCAGCAAGAAAGTCTGCTAATATCTGTCCCTTGATAGCACGCAGGGGAACAAAAGTTATATCGAATTG
>NW_018165407.1:4752-5664 GCF_001263595.1 Phalaenopsis equestris
AATTTTCTTTGGCAGCCATTTGTTGAAAAACTGTACTAACTTGAGAGACGGGATGGAATTTTTTCTTTCCCCTACTCTGTTTACGAGAGATTGGCAGAGTAGCAGCTATGTTTTGGACATTTTTGTGTCCATCGGTATTCATAAGAGGATAATATTTGCCTTTTCTCAGCAGTGGGTAGATTTCTGAAAATTCTTCTTCCTTCCGATGAGGTTCCTTTTCAGTAGGTATTTTCTCAGAGATCTGAATTTTAGCTGCTTTTCGGGCTTTCCTATTGCGGTTTCTCTTCTGAGATCAGGTCAATGGTACAGTCTTTGAACTTGATCCGATTTCAAAAATTGAAGGTACAGCAGTTAATCCTTCAATTGGATTTTTTATTATCATGATTTCTTTTCCCTTAGTGGCGGGAACAGAGGTCTTCATTGGTGTTATGGTGTTAATAGTAGAGGTCTTGGTTTTCTTGTGAACTGGTAAATCATTAAGAGAATTTAAGTTGAATTCAGCAGCAGGTTCTTGTATTTATGGAACAGCAATTTTTACAACAACAAAAGGAGCTTTCCCGAGGATGACCTCGAGATCTCCAAATCCTGTTCCAAACTTGATGGTAGTAGCAACATTGCGGGCCTCGCGGCTTGTTGGCAAGTCGCAGGTGAATGTTAGCGTTGGGTTGGTCATTGCAGCAACTTTGCAAAAGAAAGTGCTGGGGTTAGTTATATGGCCAAAGTGTTGTAGTTTGAGCGTAAACACTAAAGCTAACAACAGGGAAGTCTAAAGACCAGATAAAAAAAAATTTCAAAATTTTCAAACTTTATGTAGTATTAGTTCAATTTGCAAAATTGAAATATTTTAGGACCCAGTACGGGACCCAGAAAAGCAAAATCATCCCCAAAAGGAGACGAAAATGCAAAGTTTAG
>NW_018165407.1:9766-10017 GCF_001263595.1 Phalaenopsis equestris
ATTTGCGGCCGCCTTCTGAGTCAGCTGCCCCGCGTCGCGCTGTATCGCCTCAGATGGTCATCCGACTTGGTCTCCGCCGTTCATTCAATACACGGGAAGATGGAAGGCATCCGTTCATCGTCCCCGATGGCCCTAACCGAGAGCCGTCCATTTTAAAACCTTAATATCTCTCTCATTTCTCAATGGATTTTAATGATTATTTTTTTAAAATGCTCGTCTTAAAGAGAAGAACACATCCATATGGTAAACAT
>NW_018165407.1:11392-11702 GCF_001263595.1 Phalaenopsis equestris
TGACCAAATCTTGTGTTTGAACTAGGTTAGGCATGCCAATTGGCCCAATTAAATATGGAATTTGGTGTAAGAGACCATGAGGAACAACTTTCATGAAGGGTGAAAGTCATTTTGAAGTCAATTGCTTAATCAATTTGGTGGATTTTTTATTTTTGACCCATTTTAAGCATATTGGGCTAAGTTTGGGTCAAACTTGGCCTAGCCATGGGCTAAGTCCAAATTAATTATTTTGGTTGGTTAAGAACATCGTGATGAAAAACTTTCATGAAGGATGAAAATTGTTTTGAAGTTGATTGTTTTGAAGTTGATT
>NW_018165407.1:12188-37731 GCF_001263595.1 Phalaenopsis equestris
GGAGTATTTTGGATTTATTGAGTATTTTGGATTTATTGAAATTTTTTTGGGAATTTTTGGAATTTTTGGATTTTTGGGCCATGGAGGGGCATTTTGGTAATTTGACCATTTTTGGAAATTTTTATCAGTTTTGGCAAATTTGAATGTATTCAAAGTTTTTGGAATAAGTTTTGATTAATTTTGGGTATTTTGGCAAAATTTAAGAATTTTGGCCAAATTTGGGTCCCAAGGGCAGTCAGGCAAATTGAAGGTGCCTAGGGGTAAAAGGCCCAAGTTAGGCATTTCAAGTAGAATTGGATAAATATCCATTCTAAATGAGTCATAAACCAATGTATTATGAAGATATAGTGTACCCTAGATCCAAGTCAACACTCCTAAGGCCAAATAGCCCTATAGGAACTCTTCTTGAGCTTCCTCCATAATGATCTTACCTACTAAATATTAGAGGTTATGACCAATATGTGGAACTTCAAGTTGAGTAAAGAGAAGAGTTTTGAGTTTCTAATGACGAGGGTATCTTTTCTAGTTTTCTAAGATTAGTCAATAGGAAAGTCCTATGGATAGACCTACGCTACTAAAGAAGTTTCTAGACCTCAACCAAAAGTGAGGTGAACGGGAAGTTTTACTAAAATGGAAGCTGGTGTGGGGGGAGTTTACAGAAATCATCTTGGTCATTATCTTTTGTACTTCTATACTCCAGTAATGGATTCTAATGTCATTAAAACTGAACTAATTGTTGTATATTGGGCTCTAAATATTGCTATCAAGATTGGTTGGTACCACTTATGGGTGGAAGTGGACTCTACTGCTATACTCAATTATTTGGCTCAGAGGAAGGGACATCATGACATCATTCTTTTTGGATTCAAAAGATTAGTGGACTCACCTCCCAGCTCCAAATCACTTCTACTTTTATTTACAGGGAAGGAAACAAACCTGCTAATTGGCTTGCCAGATAAGGTCTCAGTTCTAATAATATATCTGTTGCAGCCTACCCTACCCCTCCACTTCACTTCCTACTGCAGGGAGATAAGATTGATGTTCCAAAATTCAGAATTGCCAACCAGAAAGATCAAAGGAGACAGTGATTCCCATGCTGAAGTTTTTCTGAGCTTCTTCTCCTCTTATTATGTGGTTCCCCTATTATTCTAGGGCCTCTCTTACATATCTTGCTCTTTTCTTACTTTCTTGTACTGTTGTTAGGCCTTTGGGAGGTGTGTTGATTCCTTTCTATGTGGAGTTAACTCCCATCCCCCCTTTTTTGTCATGTAACATTGCTTTAATCCAACATGTAAGTATATATATATATATATATATTGGGGAAGGAGCATTATGCGGCTCCGATTCTATTGATTAAAAGAGAAATTACAAAATGGAGAGAAAAATCACCCTTGACAACAAAGAAGCCAAAATACAAATAACACACCACTAAGGGGTGCACCTCCCTCAGTACAAAACACCCAAAAAAATCTCCAAAAAGTTACATACAAGTATACCCCAAAAACCAAGAAAGAAAATTTAATCTAAAAATTATGGAGAAAAAAGAAATAGTGGTGAATAGAGAGCTTTGAAACAGCAACATCTTGATCTTCCAAATGCTAATTGCCATCTGATACACCTAAAATATCTTATTTTTATGTACACATTTTTAGACCTATTTTTTAAATATTGCTCTTTAATAAAAAAAAACTATTTGTGTGTTTTTCTTTTAGGTACAATCAATTGGATGAAAAATGATGAAAGGAATGAAAAAGGATAAAATTTGGAGCAAAAATGAAGAAGTTTTGAAAAAGAACTATGACACTTAAGTGCCTAGAACTGGTGCTTAAGCACCACTAAAACTTAAAATGCTGCACCTAAGCACCAAGTACCTCACGCTTAAGCACTAGAAGTAGTTACTCGATGATTCATTGAATTTGGACAAAGTTTTTAAGAGGCGTTTGAAGAAAACCTTAGTGAAAATGTTGGAAATAGGTAATGGAAACAAAAATACATTCAATTGGATTTTGAAAGAAGATAACTCTTGGAAGATTCATTGAATGTGGACATATTTTGAAGAGACACAAAGGCACCTTTTGAAAAATTATAAAAGGACTTGGGTTGGATTGAAGAGTCTCCCACTCTTCCACACACACACACAAGCCGCCACCCCTCTAGACTCCTCTGACACCAATGTCTTTATAGCATCTCTAGTAAGGGTAAACAATATTATTGCTCCTATTTGACACAACACAATTTGAATACTTCCACAATAAAATTCTTGTACTTGTTAGTGATTCATGATAAGGAAAAATATATTTTATTTATATTGCCTTCATCTTACAAATTTCTAGTTAAGCTTAGTTAGTTGTTTAATTTACTTCAATTATAAAAAAAATTACAAAAAAAATCAAACTTTCATTACTATTATAGAATCTATAGATTGAGTAAAAATATTTTACAAAGTAAAATTTGTTATCTAGTTTCTTTTGATTTTAGTTGGATATTGTATTTTTTTTCTCTGTGGGTTCGATATTTGGGGCTTAATAAAAAATTCCTATATTACTTAATAACAATATGTATACTCGCATAGTATCCATATTTAAATATAATTATTGCATTCTTATTTGCTTTGAAGTCAAGCTTTTGCCAGTTGTTGTAAAGTAAGAAATATAATTAAGGAAAAATTAAGATTATAATTGCATACATAGTACTATCATATAAAATTGGGATCAAGTTTTCAGCGCAGTTGCCGGGGGAAAGAGGTGCCGGGGGAAAATAAAAATTTTGAAGAAATTTTTAGAAAGAAAATTTCTATTTTTGGAAAGTCTTATGTAAACTTTTAGATTTATTATAGGAATATTATAGAGTTATTTTTATATAAAGTTCTTATTTGTGTGATTTTATTTTATGTTATTTTGTAGTAATGTATGCGTAGTTCAGGTTTTAAAGGACTAGTGCCCTATAATTCTGAATTGGAAAGATCTATTAGGAAAAAAAAAACATAAATATAGAAAAAGACAAAAAATTTTAAGAAATGAAAAACCAAATAATTAAAAATGTTGAAATTAATCAAGAATTTAGACTTTTAAGAGATTATGCAAACCCTACAGTGGATGAACTTCATTGTAGTATTCAAAAACCTGCTCTATTATAGTGGCTAATTCATTTGGCTTAAACCTGATATTATCCAAATGGTATCAAATAATCAGTTTTGGAGAGCACCAACCAAAGATCCAAATTTACATCTTACCAATTTTCTAGAATTGTGTGCTACATTTACATATGATGGTGTAAAAGATGATTCTATAAGACTTAGAATTTTTTCCTTTCTCACTGAGGGATAAGGCTAAGATATGGTTATATTCGTTAGCATATGGATCTCTCAGAACTTGGGGTGATTTAGCGTAGAAATTCCTTGCTAAATATTTTTCATCATAAAAAAACTACAAAATTTAGAAATTATATTACATGTTTTTGTAAGTTTGAAGGGGGGTCTATTTATGAAGCATGGGAACGATTTAAATAACCACTAAGAAAGTGTCCACACCATGCTATGCCAGATTAGTTATTAATTCAAACTTTTTACAATGGATTAGCTGGATCTCATAGATCTATTATCGATGCCGCTGCTGGTGGTTCATTGATGTCAAAACCATTTCATGACGCTTATGCTTTAATTGAAGAAATGGATGCTAATAATTTTAAATGGTTTTCTAAGAGGGTAAATCCTAAGAAAGTAGCCAATATTCATTAATTTTTTTTTGTAATGTTAGCAAATCAAGTTGCTACAATTTCAAGGAAGTTAGACTAATTTTGAATGAATTTTTCTCAACCATGTGCAATGATTGAAGAGAATCCATTAAGTCAATTGATAGATTCTCAAGCATCATCAGAAACTTTGAATGCCATAAACAACAAGCAGAATAACCCATATTAAAACTATTATAACCCAGGTTGGAAGAACCATCCTAACTTTAACGAGAACAATACTTCAGGTGGTAATAATCAACAATGAGAGGAAAACCATGTAAGCCCATTGGGAAACAGAAACAACCAAGGTAATAGTAATTATAGACCTACTTATCCTCTAGGTTTTAACAGTAATCCACAATTCATGGAGAAAAAGTTGTCTATAGAAGAAGTGGTGTTACAAATGGGAAATCAATTATAATGTCAAGGAGCTACAATTAGAAATATTGAGAATCAATTGGGACAAATAAAAAATTCATTAAAAAATAGACCCCAAGGAACACTTCCTAGTAATATAGAAGTAAATCCAAAAGCCCAAAATAAAGAGCAAGTAAAAGCCGTTCAACTTAGAAGCGGAAGAGAGTTGGAAGGTAGAGTTCAAAAAGAGATGAAGTAGAGAGAGAAAAAATTGAAGAGCCTAAATAGGATGCTCCAAAAGGTTTAGAGAGACCTATTTCTTCACTTAAAATTGACTTACAAAAACCACCACCTCTATTTCTCTAGAGACTTTGTCAACAAAAGTTGGATAAACAATTTTCAAAATTTATGGAAATCTTTAATAAACTTACAATTAATATTCCATTTGCAGCCTTAGAATAAATGCCCAGCTATGTGAATTTTCTGAAGGATATTCTTAATAGTGAAAGGAAGTTTAAAGATAATGAGACAGTTACACCTAGTGAGAGTGTATTACTATAATTTAGAAAAAGCTTCCTAAAAAGCTTAAAGATCTTGGTAGCTTCACAATTCCATATGCAATATGATACAGATTTTATGGGAAAGCTTTATGTGATTTAGGTGCAAGCATTAACCTTATGTCATTATTAATGTTTAAGAGATTGGTATTATGAGAAATATCCCCTACTACTGTAATTTTACAGTTAGCAGATCATTCAATAACATATCCTAAAGGAGTTATAAAAGTTATTTTAGTGAAAGTAAATCAATTTATCTTTCCTGTTGATTTCATTGTGCTAGATATGAAGGAAGATAAGGAGATATCTATCATTTTGGGGAGACCTTTGCTAGCTATAGGAAATGCAATGAGAGATGTGCAATGAGGGGAATTAACAATGTGCGTCAATGATCAAACAGTTACTTTTAATATTTCCAAATCAATAAAGCATCCTGCAAAAGGTAAAGATGATTACTGTTACAGAATGGATGTAATAAGATATCTGAGTGAATGGCAATTCAAAACAACTTATGAAGAGAAATCTAAAATGAAAGAGTTGGAACATGAGCTAGAAGAGGAATTAGAGTAATTTGAAGATTTTTATAAGGAAGATTTGAATTATGTTCAAGAAAGTTTTGAAGTTTTGGACACGACAAAAAAAGACAATTTTTTTTGTCCATTGATTGGAAAACCTCCTAAACTTGAGTTGAAGTTACTTCCTGAAAATTTAAAATATGTCTTTTTAGGTGCTTCCTCACCTTCACTTATGATAATTTCCTCAAATTTAACTATATAAGAAGAAATGAGTTTAATGAAAATGTTGAAGAATTATAAGAAAGTCTTTGAATGGACAATTGCTGATATTAAAGGAATCAGTCCTTCAATTTGTATGCATAGAATTCATATGGAAGAGAACTACAAACCCATAGCTGATCCTAAAAGGAGATCGAATCCTGTTATGAAAGAAGATGTTAAGAAAGAAATTTTAAAATGGTTAGATATTGGAATTATCTACCCTATTTCAAATACTGTTTGGGTTAGTCCAATTCATTGGATTACTAAGTAAGGAGGAGTGACCGTGACTATGAATGAACATAATGAGTTACCACCAACAAGACAAGTCAAAAGGTGGCAAATATGGATTGATTATAGAAAATTAAATCTTTCCACTGGGAAAGATCATTTTCCACTACCCTTTCTAGAAAAATGTTGGATAGACTAGCTGAGCAAAAATACTTTCATTTTTTGGATGGATATACTCGTTATCACCAAATATAATTAGCTCCTGAGAATCAAGAGAAAACAAGTTTTACTAGTCCTTATGGTAAATTCACTATTAGAAGAATGCCACTTGGTTTATGTAATGCCCCTGCTGCATTTCAAATATGTATGATTGTTATTTTTTGTGATTTAATTGAGAAAGGAACTGAAGTTTTTATGGATGATCTTTTAGAGTTTGGAACTTCATTTGAATCATGTTTAGAACATTTATCGAAAGTTCTTAAGTGTTGCGAAGAAACAAATTTAGTCCTTAATTGGAAAAAATGACAAGTTATGGTAGTATGAGGAATTGTGTTAGGACATCAGATATCAGAAAATGATATGGAAGTAGACCCTGCAATAACTCAAGTGATCGTTAATTTATCTCACCCAATAAATGTGAGAGAAATTAGGAGTTTTTTAGGACATGTTGGATTCTACAGGTAATATATTAAAGACTTTTCAAAAATTGCCAAGCCGCTTTATCTTTTTCTTGAAAAAAAGTAATTTTTAATTTTGATAAGGAGTGCCTAAAAACTTTTGAGCTATTAAAAAAAAAATAGTCACGGCACCAATTATTATTTCACCAGATTGGAAAAAACCTTTTGAATTAATGTGTGATGCATGTGATTATGCTATTGGAGCTGTTTTAGGACAAAAGCATGATAAGATTTTTGAAGTAATCTACTATGCTAGTAGAACTCTTAATGAAGCTCAAATTAATTATTACACAACATAGAAAGAGTTATTAGCAATAGTATATGCTTTTGATAACCTTAGATCATTCTTAATTGGAACCAAATGTGTTATGCATACTGATCATTCCACTATTAAATATTTAATGAAAAAGAAGGATGCAAAATCAAGACTGATACTTTGGATTCTTCTTTTGTAAGAATTTGAGTTTGAGATAGTAGATAAGAAGGGAGGTGAGAATCAAATTGCTGATCATATGTCTAGGATTGAATTAGAAAAACCACGAAATCACTCTATTTTGAAAAAGAAATTAATTAACAGTTTCTAGATGAAGAATTGTCCAATATTAATGAGTGGCATGTTCCATGGTATGCCGACATTATGAACTTTATTTTTAGTTATATTATACTTTATGGAATGACATAACAATTGAAGAGGAAATTTTTATCTGAAGATAAAACTTATTTTTGGGATGACCCTTTTTATGACCTTGGGATGACCCATTTTTATATAAACAAGGAAATGATTTAATTATTCGAATATGTGTGCCTTTAGAAGAAACTTATAAAATTGTTCAAAAATGTCATAACTCTGATTTTGGAGGATATTTTTGTGTTGATAAATCAACATACAAAATTTAACATACAAAATTTTATACAATCTAGATTTTATTGGTGTACAATCTTTAGAGATGTTAAATCTTATATCAAAACTTGTGATCGATGTCAACGAGTAGGTAATATTTCTAGAAGAAATGAGATGCCCCTCAATTAAGTGTTGGAAATTGAGATGTTTGATGTTTGGGGATTAGATTTTATAGGCTCATTTATACTATCTTTCAGAAATTTATATATATTGATAGCAGTAGACTTTGTATCTAAATGGATAAAAGTTGTTGCTTTACCTCAATGTGATGTTTAGGTTCTTAAGAACAAACATATTTTGTAGATTTGGGATGTCGAGAGTGATCATAACTAACGGTGGAAGTCATTTCAGAGATGCAATAATGGAGAAATTATTAAAGAAATATCATATCAAATATTGAATTGTTACTACTTATCATCCTCAGACAAGTGGTTTGGCTGAATTATCCAATCGTGAAATTAAAAGAATATTGGAAAAATCTGTAAAGTCAACAAAAAATATATTGGTCAGTCAAACTTTATTAAGCTTTGTGAGCTTATAGGACTGCATATAAAACTCCTATAGGAATGTCCCCATATAGACTAATATTTGGGAAAGTTTGTCATTTACTAGTTGAACTTGAGCATAAAGCATATTGGGCTATTAAAGATTTTAATTATAATTTAAAGGATGTTGGTGAAAAAAGACTATTGCAATTAAATGATCTTGAAGAGATAAAGAATGAATCTTTTGAGAGTGCAAAGTTTTATAAAGAAAAGATGAAGATGTGGCATGATCAGAGGAATCTTAATAAAAATTTTAAGCAAGGGCAACATGTTTTTCTATATAATGCAAGGTTAAGATTATTTCAAGGGAAACTTAAGTCTAGGTGGATGGGTCATTTTTTGTGATAAAAGTTTATCCCTATGGAGCTGTGGATATCAAAGATCCTAAAATTGAGAAAATATTCAAAGTGAATGTTCACGGGTTGAAACCCTACTTTTCAGGGGATCAACTTAAATTAAATGATCTTATATTATTGGGTCAACCAGAATAAGCACTAGTTATGTTTGGCTGATGACGTTAAAGTAAGTGTTTTGCGGGAGGCAACCCATAGTTATTTGTAAGTTTTTTATTTTGAATGTTATGTTGTTGTGTTTGATTAAGAAATATGTGGTAGTATTTTGAATATATAATGATTTAGTAATGATTATAAGACCTTAATAAATGACTTAGACATGCTAGAATGATTATTTGGATGTTAAGCAAACTATTGCTAAATTGAGCACCAACGCTTAAGTGCCAACATTCAGTGCTTAAGCGCGACAGTTAACTAAAAGTTCTAAATTATGTTTTTAGAAGATTTAAACATGTTTTAGTGGGTTTTAGAGTGGGTTAGTGGTTTGAGAAAATGTTTAGTAGTTTTAGGCTTGGTCTAAAGCCTATAACTAGAAGGGAATGCAGAGAATTCCCACCCCACATCAATTTTAACCCTAAAATTTAAGTGAAGAGTGAGAGTTCTTAGAAAAAAAGTCTTCTGGTGAGATTGATATGAAGAAAAAGGAGGAAGTTATGAAGAAGAAGTTCATTAGTCAAAGTGTGCAAGAGTTATGCAACAATTTCCTAGCCGTTAGTATAGAGAATAGTGGAGAAAATCACAAAAATTAAGGCTGACGTGGCTTCAATTAAAGAAAAAGTGTTGGAAGTTAATGCACATTTTGACAATATTAGATGACAACTAAAGATGCAATTTAGCCACACAAGTTTTATAGAAGAAGCAGACAAGGCTATGTATTTGAAAAACAAATGCATTGAAAAAGACTCAACCAGAGTTTTTCACCATCGTCCGTTCTATCACATCTATATTCCAAATGCCCAAGGAGAAACTAATGAAAGACTCGGATTCATTCCACCAGAAGGAGAGTGGAATTAAGTTCTAATTTTAGTGTTTGTTTGTTTTAGGTGTTGTGATGTTAGTGTTAAGTTTGTTTTATGTGTTTTTAGTGTTAAGTTTGTTTAATGTTTGTTCTTAGGAATTATCTCATCCAAGACTCTTCGGATTGAGAAATTAAGTATAAAAAATGTTTGTATTTGTTTGTGAATTAATATAAGTGTTTTTTTGTGTGTAAAATTTTGTGTTATTTTATGTTGAATCGAATTAGTTAATATTGGTGAATTTGAGAAAGAGGACAGTTGATGGGGAAGAAAATAGTTGTTAAAGATTTATTAGACCATTTAGGTGTGGTTGACTTAGTCTAGATGTACATTTCACTTAAAATCAAAAATATCAAAATTTGTGCACTGTCGCCTAAGCGCCAAAACCCTGTGCTTAAGCACTAGACAACCCAAGAGGTAAGCATTGAACCAGTCACACTTAAGCAACAATTCAATTAAATAGGTTTGCAAACATTTAAAGGTGAAAAATAAACCCACAAACACCATTTTTACCCCTCATTGTTGTCTTCTTCGTTTGAGTTCACTATTTTCGAGTTAGGGCTTCTTCTATAGTGGAGATTTCTTAAGGGATTCAAGCCAAATTTGCTAGATTTGATCTTCTTGAGGTAAGAGCTTCACTTCTATGTAAAATTTTTTTATTTTCACCATGTATTTTGAGCACATTGTGGATTTGATTGAAAATCACTATTCATAGAGAAAATTTTAGAAAAACTTATGGAAAATACATAGAAATGGTAGTTTAAGTTTTTAAAAGTTGAGTTTAGTGATTTAGTCTTGAATTTAGGATTTATTTTAAATTTTATGTGATTTTTAGAAATTTCCCCAAGAACGAAGAGGATTAAAGGGAAGTCTCATTTCAATTCAAGCAAGTTTGTTAGCACGAAAACTAAGGACAAGGATAACAATGCACAACAGTTGAGAAAACTGATTTCTGAGAGATGTTTTAAAAGTCCAGGTGGAGCAGTGGAAGATTTAATTGTTCGCCGACAGTAGGAACAATTTTGCTATTTTTCTTTTATGGCTGTGATTTCTGTTGTTTGGGAGTTTTATGCTAATCTCCCTGAAGCTGAAGATGATCGGGTCATGGTTCAAGAAAAATTAGTGCCTTTATCCTCTGAGGTAATAAATCTATTTTATTAGTTACCCCCTAGTACGTTGTGTTTTTATTTGAATTAGAGTTGACTGAGGAGGAGTTGGACGAGATCATATAGTCATTGACGGGTGGAAGAGGACTGTGGAAGATCATAAATGAAAAAAGAGTCAACTTCCCTGCGTCAAAGTTAGCTGCTACATTAAAATTGTTGCACTACTTTATTTTCGCTCATTTACTACTAACCAACCACCTCAACAAAGTTACTCGAGATAAGTTTACCTTGAACTATTGCATTCAGCAGTTCAAGCCAATTGACATTGGATCTCTAATTTATCAGACTGTCATCAGTTCTGCTATCGCTACCACTACTGCAGGTTTGGGATTTGTATCTTTGATCTTTTCCTTAAGTGGGCAGGCAATTGTTAGATTTAATAGCTGGGAGGACTTGCAGCCTCTAAAGCCCATCACAAGTGTTAATGTGAACTTTTATTCACAACATTTGATCTTTGGCTAGAGAGGAGGATTTTCTAGATGTTCAAGTGCCTCTTCTTCTCATACTTCTACCTTACATGCATCCACATCACAAGGTCAGACTTCTAGTTCTGATTCACAGTCACATTTATTGCAAAGAATGTTAAATAACATCAATTGTACAAAGTATTAAATTTAGAGAATTTTTTAGATCATATAGATGGTTATATGAGAAAACAAAGTGATTATGAGGATAATTTTCACACAACTTTGGAAAACCTTATGAGGGGTGACCAAAGTGTCGCTTATCTTTCATATCCACAATATCCATCATATGAGCCTACTGCCTTTTGGGAGAGCAATGTTAGTGATGTTGATGATGATGAGGACGATTAAATTGAGTAGTCTATTTTTTTTTTGTTGTAAACTTTATGTGGTACTGTTATATTGTACTGTTAACTTGTTTTGTGTTATACTTGTTGAGATTGCTACTTTGTTTGTGTTTTGTTCTTTTAGACACTATTGTGATGTATTTATTTTATTGTGAGTAGTTATATTTTTTTTATGTTAGTAATTGTGATTATACTGTTGTCTAGTGTATTTTGTTAGTTTTTGTTGAACTAGGAAGGTTTAGAATATTACGTTTAGAATATTACTTACTTTCACTTAAGAACTTCATGTTTAAAATTTTCAATTTACTGCTAGGTATTTTCTTTATGTTACGATTGTGAATTTTTGTTTGTGTGTTTGTTTGCTTTTATGTTATCCTCCATTGCATAGAACTCTAATGAATCTATATATGTTAAAGTTAAATTAAAATTTGATCAATTAATTTTTACTCCTATTTTTAAGTTTTGTACTTATATATTTAGGATATAAAAATCCTTGTAAGCATGTTATTTTTAGTCTTTATTCATGCCTATATATAAATATGATGCTAAAATGTTTTATCTTATTAAAATTTTAAGTTTGTGTGGATGGAAAATTTTCTAAAAACTTAAAGTTTATTTGTTCTCAAATGTACTACAAATAAATTAAATTTTGATTTAAAAAAAAAGATTATGTATATGAAGTTATATTAGGGAAGTAAAATTTTGAATATAGAAACGAGTAAGATAATTTAGTTTATACCTATAATAATGAAGCATAACTTGAAGTTAAAAATGTTTAGTGTAGAAATGATAAATATTGTGTAACTATATTTAGTAGGAGAAATTGTATTTTTGAAAAACTTAAAAGGGTTAGACTTTTATTTTCAATGCTTAAATTTCTTTTATTAAAAATAGTTTTCAAAACTATTATTATATTTTTAAGTAAGATATTTATATCAAAACTTTGCTTTAGGAAAGGAGTAGTGAAAATCAAAATCATTAAAGGCCTATTCAGATATAGTAATCCTCACCCGAAAAAAAAAAGAAAAAAAGAAAAAAAGAAGGAAAAGAAAGTTGAAGAATGTAGGAGAAGCTTGAGGATTAGTGCCTAATAAAAAACTGGTTCCACATTTAGTCTTTTTAAAGTATAGGAATTGAGAAACTCTTAAGCTTAATGATATAATATAATAAGTATAATTATTCTTAATAAAAATTTTTAAGTATAGAAGATAGAATGCCTAAACTCTATATTTGGAGAATTTACAAATATTTCTGAACTAGATAGAAACTTATATTTTCAGTCTTCTTTACATTAAAGATTTCTAAACTCTAGTTGGTCTCATGTACTAATGTTTTTTTCTAAATTAAAGTACTATATTTCTAGATCAAAATTTTAGAATATCCTAAAGAAACTCATTTACATAATCAATTTATTTTGGCTTTGAAAGATTGGAGTTTCACTTGAGGAAAAGTAAAATTTTAAGTTTGGAGATTTTGATACACCTAAATATAGTCTTTATGTGTACATTTTTATATCTATTTTTGAGATATTGCGCTTAAATGAAAGGTATTTGTGTGTTTTTCGTTCAGGTACAATTAAATGAATGAAAAATGGTGAAAGGAGTGAAAAATGATCAAATTTGGAGCAAAAATGAAGGTGTACAAAAGAACTATGGTGCCTAAGTGCCCATAACTGGTGCTTAAGTGCCAATAAAACCGAGAAGGTCACATCAAAGGACCAAGTACCTCGCGCTTAAGCACCAGAAGTAGTTATTTGTGGATTTAATGAATTTGTACAAATTTTTGAAGAGGTGTTTAAGCAACCCTTAGTGAAAACGTGGGATATAGTTAATGGACACAAAAATAAATTCAATTGGGTTTTGAAAGGAGGCAACTTTTGAAAGATTCATTGAATGTGGACACATTTTAACGAGACACCAAGTCACCTTTTAAAACATATTAAATGGACTTGGATTGGATTGAAGAGTCTCCCACTCTTCCACACACACACAAGCCGCCGCCCCCTCTAGCTCCGCTTACACCTCTCTCGCTTAGATTAAATAGGATACTTTTAGAGAAGAAAAAGAGAGGAGTTGTAGCGTTTGAGTAGAGAGTATTGTAATAGAATGAAAGAGAAGAAATTCCAAAAAATTCAAGAGTTTTGTGGAGAGAATTTGAGATAAGTTTTTATCTTTGTGACTACATTTGGTTTTAATTTAGTCTCTTTGTTTGTTTGCATGATTTCTACTTTCAAATTTAAGTGTGGTTGTGTTTTATTCGTAAATATTGAGTAGTTTTCTTTATATTTTTTCTTAAATTGATAAATGATTAAGTATTGGATAGAATTTGTGTGAAGTATTGATCTTTAATGTTAGAATAAGTTGTGATGATTTCAAACCTTGTACTTCATTTACTTATTGATTTAGCCAATTGAGATGTTAATATTTATTGTGAGAACATATAAGATCTGAGATGGTATTGTCTCAGTTAACTAATGGTAAGAATCACTTGAGATTGTATGGATGAGAATATAATTCATATGATTGAGTGCATATAATAGGGAAATAAACTTTGAGAAATAAACTTTGAAGGGTGTAGAATTAGAGTGACAGGCTAAAGCCCCCAATTTGGTTTATAGTTTTAGGTTTTGACATGACATGTTAGCCCCTAGGTGGAGGGAGAAGAGAGAACTCTAGACTGAGAGCTAGTATATTTCCTACCTATCTCATCTTCAAGACTATTCAAACTTTAATTAGCCAAAGTTCTTTATAGCATCTCCAGTTAGGGTAAAAAATACTACTGCTCTTATTTGGCACAACACAATTTGAATACTTCCATGAATACTTCCACAACAATTCCACAACAAAATTTCTATACTTATTAATGATTCATGATAAGGAAAAAGATATTTTATTTATATTGCCTTCCTCTTACAAATATCTAGTTAATTTTAGTTAGTTGTTTGCTTTACTTTCAATTACCAAAAAAAAATTACAAAAAGAATCAAACTTTCATTCATATTATAACATCTTTGAGTAAGAATTTTTTGCAGAATAAAATTTGTTATCTAATTTCGTCTGATTTTAGTTGCATATTGTATTTTTTCCCTGTGGGTTCGACATTCGGGGCTTAATCAAAAATCCCTATATTACTTGATAACGATATGTATACTTGCGTAGTATCCCATATTTAAATATAATAATTGCATTCATATTTTCTTTGAAATGAAGTTTTTGGCAGTCGTTGCAAAGTAAAAAATCCAAGTAAGGAAAAATTAAAATTATAATTGCATACATCATATTGTCATATAAAATTTGGATCACCACGACAACAAAACAACACACACGATGAAATCCCAGCTAGAGTAACATGTCATGCAAAATAGGTGAAGTTGAAGGGAATGTAGAGAGCAAGTGATAAAAGGAGCAAAATCATCAAGAAATCTTAGAGCCTGAGGCTTACAAATACATCCCTCCATGAAATGAAAAAACCGAAGCTTGAATGTTGAGGTTGGATATAACAAAAACAACAAAAATACTATCACCATCAACTTTGATACAACCATTATAACCATCATTGTTGGAGATAACAGACTCCAGAACAAAAGGTAACCATCAAATTTAGGTAACCATCAACACGCAGACCTGAGGGCCTTCAAAGATGATAAATAAAATCATTATAAAAATAAAGTGGCAGCCCATCTTAGCACAAAAATAAAATATCGAGGGGTAGCCATAACTATCCAAAATAATGTGAAAGAAGGCAGTCCAGGAAAACTGGATATAAATGGGGAGTAAGCACCAACAAGGTAACCTGAAGGCCTTAAAGAGTTAAATTAAACCATTGTAATCATCATAGTTGGAGATAGCAGCAACAATAAAAAGCTGGTAACCATTAGTTTCAGATAAGCACCAGCTAGGAAACCTGAAGGCCTCCAGAAATATAAATAAAACAATAAAAACCATCATTGCCAAGGGAAACCTGATTGATAATCCAAAAGCTTAACCAATATCAAAATATCGAGGGGCAGCCATTGTTATCTCGAACAACGTGAAAGAAAACAATCCAACAAAAGTAATATAAATGGGGATATCCCTTTAATATATCATAAAAAAGTAAAAAAAAACTGAGCCAAGAATAGGCTCTGATACACTGTATATCAAGTAAATCACCATTTAAAAGTCTACTTAAATGCTGCGAGGCTGTAACATCAAAGTGTAGGTTAGCAACATCTTTACCTTTCTAAGCTAAGCAATCTGTAGGAGAGATACCTTCTATATAAACAAAACGTATGCATTATTATTTGATGCTTATCAATGAGATTCTGAAACCTATTCAATGTGACAAGCAGATTCCATTTGGATCTAGAAACATTAGTGAACTCATCATATGGGATTTGTGAATCAAATTCTGCAATAACTTTAATTAACTTACAACAAACCACCAACTACAAAGCCAACTCTCGGCCTCAAGAGGAGTGGAGGCATAAATGGCAGAAGCAAAAAAACATAGACAATGCACCAAATGATTAAGAAAGACCCCACCAGCGCCAACTGCAATGGAAGTTTAGCTTCCATCAGTATTAGTCTTAATCTAGTCCAGAGGAGAGGGTTGGCTCCTAAATAAAGTCGCCATCCTACCCATCCTTAGCTGCGAGAAAAATCCACACAAATTCAAAAAATGACTAGATTTACGAAAATGAGCAAGAATATGAGAGACTATAATTGAATAAGCAACACCAGAGCTCTGATATTTATTATCATTCCTGGCAACCCAAATGAACTAAAGCACAACTAAAGGAAACCACACCAATTTTTTTATTAAACTAGGCAGCAGCCTTCAAAGTACTAAGATAATAATCACTAGAAAATTGATTAAACCAACTAATATGGAAATGTTGCTCGAGAGTATGCCATATTTCTATAGCAAAGGTACAATGAAAGAAAAGATGCATAGTTGTTTCCTCTTCCTTTTTACAAAGATAACATTGGGAAGAAATTTTGAAACCTTTAAGCTTTAAAATATCGTCAAGTGGAAGTATATTGAGAAAATACCACCATAAGAAAAAAGAAATGTATGGGGAAATAAAAGCATTACAGATATATTGTCCCCAATGCCAATTACTAAAATTATATAGATTAGAATAAAATAGTTTAGTAGGGGAGACAATAGAAGTGGTTTTCCATAACAGAGTATCTTTAGCATTATTTTTTATTGGGATTTTTGATATTTGTGTGCATTTAACGCTAATAAGGCCATTTAACTTTTTAATATCCCACTTACCATCAACCCAACAATCAGTGATAAGAAAATTATTATTAGAAAAAGATTGCAATAAAACATCCCAATTCTCTAAGCCTCATTAGTCATGTCAGAAAGAAATATTACCTTCACCAATGTCCCAATAAATAATGAAATGAGCCAACACTAGCTTTGAGAATAGCTTTCCAAATTTTAGAATTACTGACCTTCCATTGTACAATGGTTGGATTAGAATGTGAGCAATATCTATGAAAAAGGAATTTAGCACATAAAGAATCATTAGCACAAAATTTAAACCAAAGCTTGCACATATGCATTTCAAAAATTTGATTGAGGCTCTTAAAACCTAAACCCCTATTAGTTTTAGGCTTGCAAACCTAACTAAAGTGGTCCAATGCTTTATGGAGTGACTGCCCGACCAAATAAAATGATTAAAAAGCCTTTCCAAAATATTTTGAGTGCTCTTTTTGAGATTAAGGATTTGCAAAGCATACAAGGGGATGCTAAGAAGCAAAGCATACAAGGGGAGGCTAAGAAGGACACTTTTAAGAAAGGTGAGGCGCCCACCATTAGAGAGAAAGGTTTTACTCAAGTTATTAATTTTTTATTTAATTTTATGAACCACCTCATCCAATTACATTTTTTTCTGGCTACCCCTAAATAGATAAACACCAAGATATCTGAGGGGTAAAGTAGCAGAGTGACAACCTGTATAGGAAACCACCCAACTAGCAGCAGAACTACTAACATTTCTCCCAAAGTAATTATAGCATTTATCCTTGTTGAAAGTTAGACCAGAAGTTGCTTGAAAAACATCAAGAACCTGCATAATTGCTTTGATAGAAATTTACTACCATTAGAGAAAAAGATAGCATGATCCACATATGTCAAATGACTAACCATAATTGTCGGTTTATAAGAGAATTGAGTATATGGCTTACGCATCTGGATTTGATTAACTAAACAAGAGAAATAGTCAAAAGCTCTAATGAAAATAGTAGGGGATAACGGACCACCTTGTTTAATGTCACTTTGAGCAGAAAAAAAAAACCATAAGAGTTGCCATTAATAGTGATTACTTTCCAGTCATCTCCGAATCAAAGAACAAGAATTACTTTGATAGCCATGAGCACAAAGTATATTATAATGAAATCCCAACAAATAGTATTAAAAACCATTTTGATGTCAAGCTTAAGCAACATGTTACCTCCACGACATTTTTTATCAAGATCCTCTAAAAGTTCTAGCGTAAGTAAAATATTATCAGTGATCTTACGCCTTTTGATAAAAGCCAGTTACTTAGGTGAAATAATGTTGGCTAAAAGAGGTTGTAGTCTGGAAACAAGTATTTTGCTCAAAATTTAAGAAATGATAGAGGTGAGGGAGATGGGTCTAGATTTACCCCAACCGGTTTTATCTGCACCTTGGGTAATGAGAACAATCAAGTAAGAGGTAAGAAATTTTCCTGGATCTTCACCATAAAAAAAACTTTGAATAGTAAGAGTGAACTCATTTTTTATGATGTCCCAACAAGTAACATAGAAAGTAGAAGTGAATCCATCGGGACCAGGTGATTTGTTCGACTTCATATCTTTAAGAAGCAAAAAGATTTCCCACTCTGAGGGGACATCCAAAAGAGATAGGCTCGAGACTGGTCACATTCCCCCTTAAAAAGATCAGGATCAACAGGAAGGACCTATGAAGTAGGAATAAAAAGTTTAAAGAAATAATCAACAACAAGATTTCCAATATCCACTTCATGAGTGAGCAAACTCCCATTCAGGGTTTTAGTTTTAAGGATAGTATTCACATTTTTTCTTTGCTTAATAGAGGCACAAAAGAATATAGTATTATGATCCCCACTAGTGAAGTGGATATCATTAGCTTTATGTTATAGTAATTCTTCCTCAAGAGAAATAACTTCAAGAATGTTTGTATGTGCATTAGCCAAATCATTAATAAGCTACGATGAGCAAATCACCTGAGCCTCAAGATTATCGACAACCTTTTGTGCCTCTTGAATCTAAAAGCGGACATTACCGAAAACATGATAACTCGCTTTTCTTTTATATACTTCTGCTTCTAACTCCACTACTAAGAACTAGATGTAAGTTTCCTAACAATAGAAGCCAAAAACTTGGTCCCTATCTAGTAGGATAGTACTACAATGTATGTGCGGTTAGAATTTTTAATCACTTTATTTATTTTGTTTTCTTTACAACAATGTCAAAAACTTGGTGTGTTGTTTATCGTTATCAAGTAATATAGGATTTTTTTATTAATCCCTAAAATATCAAACTCATAAGGAGAACTACAAACTCTTAAGAAAAAATTAGATAACAAACTCTACTTTGAGAAGGAGTCTTACTCAAACTATACTATGGTAGGAATTAAAGTTCGATTCTTTTTGGTAATTTTGATAATTAAAAATAGAGTAAACAACTAACTATATTTAACTAGATTTTTGTAAATGAAAGCATTACAAATAAAATATATGTTTCCTTATCATGAGTCAGTAATAAGTATAATAATTCTGTTGTGAAAGTTTTTAAATTATGTTTTGCCAAATAGGAGCAATATTATTCTTTACCCTTACTAGAGATGCTATAAATAACATTAGCTAATCTAAAATTTGAATAGTCTTAAAGACGGGCTAGGTAGGGAAGATACTAGCTCTCACTCTATAGTTCCCTCTTCTCCCTCCACCTGGGTGCTAAATTCCCGTATCAAGACCTAAAATAACAGACTGAATTGGGGGCTTTAGTCTGCACTCTAAAGTCCTCTAAATCTACACCCTTCAAAGTTTATTTACTTATTTATTTCCACTCATTCGTATGAATTACATTCTCATCCATTCAATCTCTTGTGATTCTACCATTACTTGACTGAGACATTACCGTCACGGATCTTACATGTTCTTACAAAAAATTTTAACATCTTAATTGGCCAAATGAAGAAGTAAATGAAGTACAAGGATTAAATCATCACAACTTATTCCAGCATTGTAGATCAATACTTCACACATCTTCCATCCAACACTTAATTACTTATCATTTTAAGGAAAAAGATAAAGAAAACTACTTAGAACTCATGGAGGAAACATAAAAAAAATTAAGTTTAAATGTAGAAATCATGTAAAAACACTAAAAATCTAAATTAACACCAAATGCAGTCACAAAGATAAAAACAAGATAAAAACTTATCTCAAATTTATCTCAAATTCCTCTCCACCAATCTCTTGAAGTTCCTTTGAATCTCTTCCTTTTTCTTACAATCCTCCCTAGGTCTGGTCTCCCAACTTTAGAGGGTTAAAGTCTCTATATCTCACTAACAAACTACAATGAATTCTTAATTAGAACTATTTAATCACTTTCTCCTTCATTAGAAATGAGAAAAGTGAGAAGAAGCCCTAAATAAAATCCTACAACTCCCTACTTTTTGCTCTCTAAAAATGTCCTAGATCTTTTATATCTCTTTGTCCTTATCTCTTTATCTTTCTTTCTCTTTTTTATAGTTTTCCAAAAAGTCCTTTGGCGTCTATTCAAAATACGTCCATATTCATTGAATCTTCCAAGAGTTACCTTTTCAAGAGCTATTTCAATGTATTATCGTGCCCATTAATTGTAATCCACATTTTCACCAATAGTTCCTTCAAACACCCCCTCAAAATTCATCAAAAATTCCTTGAATTTTCATCATTAACTACCTAGCGTGTAAGAGTGAGGTCTTCGGTGCATAGATGCGACCTTCTCTATCTCCTTGCACTTAAGAGTCAGTCCTGGGCGCTTCGGTGCCACAGTTCATTTTCACACATTCTTCATTTTTGCTTCGAATTTGATACTTATTCACTACTTTCACTATATTTCATCCCTTTAATTGTACTTGAAATAAAAACACACAAATACCTTCAATTAAAGTACAATATCCTCAAAAATAGGTATCAAAATATGTCAATAAATGCTATATATTTTAGGTATATCATGCTGCAACCTTTTTATGTAATAACCATAGAATGAACCATGGATCACCAGCACCATCATAATGCCAAGCTTGCTTTATA
Organism: Phalaenopsis equestris; assembly: GCF_001263595.1. Lineage (NCBI taxonomy): Eukaryota > Viridiplantae > Streptophyta > Magnoliopsida > Asparagales > Orchidaceae > Phalaenopsis > Phalaenopsis equestris. The sequence continues at coordinate 32,609 of NW_018165407.1, forward strand.
AGTCTTAAAAAGGTATCATGAGTGGTATAAAAATTTAGAAATTTAAAATGATAAGTAGAAAGCTTAATGGTTAAAGCAAGAGAAAACAAAATGAGGTTTTGATCGAAGGCAACGTGATTTAAATGCTGAAATTTTAAGACATGAAAACAGTTAAGGAAACAGTGATTACCAAAGAAATGATCAAGTTGTTAGTCAAGAGATCCCCTTTGCCAAGTAAAAGGACTCATAAACCCTAAATCATAGAGACCATCTTCAGCAATTTTGTCACAAAAATGATTGATAAGCAAAAGAACACCTCGCCTACCACCTCTCCTCTCAATTGTTTTCATAATCATGTTGAAATCACCCCTCACAATACAATTATCTTTGATAGTATCTCCAATAAGGGTAAACTTGTGCCAAAGAAGATATTTATCCTAAAAAAGAGAGTTGGCATAGACAAAAGTAACACAAGCATAATAGATATCAAGTTTAAAATAAACCAGAACAAAATGCTCCTCATTATCGATGATGCTAAGATCGACGTTGTGCTTCTAGAAGATTTGTATCTTGTTATTTTTGTTACAAAAATTCTTATACCGCTTAAATTTTTTAATGAAATGCTCTTTGTTAATTGAAATGAGAGGCTCTAATAGTGAAAAAATAGCTAGATTGTGGACCCTACATAAATGTTTTAGTCTATTAAGGGAGGAAGGGTCTGTCAATCCCCTAATATTCCAAAACAAAATATTAAACATGATGTCTCAAGTGACTCTTTCTAGGAGAACTAAATAGGGTGCTAAATTGTTGCCGATCAGAATGATATCTACCATCAATAATAATATTTTTTCTATTAAGAAGGAGAAGTTCATTATTTCCTTTAACTTTCCTTTTGCTAGCTTTTGAATTGTCCATTCCTCTTCAACTACATTTGTTGCTGTCAGACCACTAGCTTTAGGGAGCACAATCTCATCTTGAGAGTTTAAATTTGACCTATTAATAAACCCTTCCTTTTCAATCTATGGAGATGTAACTAAATTATGAGTAGAAGTTTGTTGAGTCACAGTAACCTGAGAATGATCCTGTGGGGAATCGCCTCTAGTTATTACAGGTGTAGCATCATTAGTTGTATCAACATTTATAACTTCATTAATAACATTATGCTCAGTATCTAGGCAATCAATAGCTTGAAGATCAATAGTATCATTAATGATATTAATAGGACTAGAATGACCTATAATTGTTACTTGGATAGCATCAGTAGTTGGTGCAACCTACATAACTTCATTAGTAACAATTTTCTCAGTGTCTAAGCCAACATTAGCTCTAATATCAGTAGTATCATTAGTGATATTAATAGGAGTAACATGTGGTGCATGATCCAAACCATGTTTTAGATGAGGATGCAAGAAATAACAGAGAGAAAAGAGATGTCTAAACATATGATTGTGTGGGCAATAGGGTGAGTGTCTTTCAATTTCAATCTTTTACCAATAGCGTTGATGAGCAAAGCCAATCCAAATCTCATTGAAGAAAGGTAAAGTAATGTCACGTTGCACCAAGATACAAGCCTTAGAAGATCAAGATAAAGAAAATGTGGGGCCATCCATCTTCAAAGATTTATCGTAAGCTGCGACAAGAAAAATAAAATTTCCTGGTTATAGAGATGGAATTTTAATCCGGGGAAATGTATCCAAACAGGAATAGTGGGAGTTCCGCTTTAGGATTAAAATCAATTGTTCATTTTAAAATTTTCATTGGGACATCAACAATTCTAAGAAAATGATGAGTGAACAATCAGGTATAGTCCTCATCGTTAGATAACTAAATGAGTATATGTGGCCCATCAAGAAGACTGATTTCCTAAATACCCATAAGTTTTAAAGAATCAAACTCCCTCCCAATTACTTCAAAATTAGGGTGTCCAAGTAGAAATTTACTAACCAATGCATGCCGACAAGAAGATGTGAGGATATTGGTATCATTCTCAGAGATGAACATAGTAAGCTTACCTTTTTTTTTCTAGTCTTTCTAATGAAACTATAATCACCACCAAAGTTTAAAGCCTCATGAAATGCTTGAAGAAATAGACCAGAGCCATCAATTTTGGGACTACAACTACCAATAAGAGCATCCACAAAGGTTAATTCTATCAGCGCCCTGCCAAAGGACCCCCCTTAGGAACAAAAACAAAGAGTAAAATAGAATGAAAGAAGCAAAAAAGGGGAAGATCTCACAAGTAGAGAGCAAATTTTGAAGAGTGAAAACCATCGTCGCCCAAGGGAACCACTTCCTAGTAGCCATCTTCATCTATGTATATATATATATATATATATATTAAAAGGCCTGAGGCAAATTCATTGATAGTAAAAAGGGGTTGTACAAAACATTTAAAGAGTAGGTATAAAGAACCCACTCACAAGGACAGTCAAAGTAATAGAAGTAACCCAAAAAGAAAAGGCAAGTGATGACTATGCCTAACAAATAAGAAAAGGTCAGAAATAACACGAATTGGCGGCAAAACCTCAATAGATGACCAGAATAAAACTCCAAATAACACCCGTTGTACTCCAATTCACTGAGCCAACAAAAGTCTATAATCCAACCTCAAGTGCTCGTGATCTTAACCATAATTGACTGTAATCCAACCACAAGCATGCACAATCTAACCATAAAAATAGCGACCATAACACCTGCAAAATTCCAAACTACACCTCTGATAGAATCCTAAAATGCTCCAATCAAGTACCTACAAACCATCCTCTCATGCCTGCAATCCAACCTCAAGCACCAGTAAACCAAACGCAAATGCCCAACAACCTACCCGCAAAACTCCAAATCTAGCAACCGATACCCCCACAATCCAACCGCAAATAATACTTATTGTGTGACAAATAAAATAGCCACAAACACTTGCACTCCAGCCATAAATGCCCACAATCCCATCACACGCACCCGCAATCTAACAGTAAAACACCCACAAAACACCTGTAATACTCCAACCATACATTCACAAAATATTTTTTTCCTGCCCGTTATTTTTTTCTAGTAAGTATATATAAACTTTCTTCCTTTTTTTATTTTTTTTTTAGTTTTAGAACTTGCAAGATGCCAATCTAATATGGGGGACATCCAAATTGTCCCCAAGTAAGAGAAGAGTGAGAGGAGGTGGAGGAGAGGAATTGACCATAACATTTTGTTGTTGCATCCCCATTCTAGCTAACCAATTAGAAGGCTTGTTACCTTCTCTATAAATAAAAGTAAACTCTATATGAAATTGTGAAGCCAAAGTTTTGAGGTTGTTAATCTAATATATGAGATGCCAAGGAGCGTCTTCCCTTTCTTCCAGAATCTTTAAAAGTACATTAGAGTCTACTTCAATTTGCAAATATTGTCAATTTTCTCTTTGCGCAAGTTTCAAGTCCCAAACTATAGCCACCACTTCTGCCTTAAGTGCTTTGAAAACTTGATCCACTTAAAGATAACCTATTTTTAGTGCATATTTTATAAGCATTTTATGTACATTTTTTATATGTACATTTTTTATGTATGTACATTTTTTATGATATTGAACTTTAAAGGAATGTATTTTGCATGTTTTTAGTTTCAGGTATAAGGAATGAACATTTAGTAAAAATGAGGGCAAAATGGAGCAAAATTGAAGATTTTTGTGAGGCTCTATAGCTCCGTCCCTTGACACCATGGTGTCATATACGAGTGAGATGGGCACTATAGTGCCCCAGACTAGCGCTATACCACCAGTAACTACCTTTTTCGAAGAATCATTGAATTTGGACAAATTTTGGAGGAGTGTTCCTTAGTTACTTTCTATTTTATATTAAATGAGAAGGATTTATCCAAATTTAGAGACCTTTTGTAGGCTCAAAACTTCAATTGGGCAGTAATAGTTAATTAGGATTTTCATATTTTGTGTTCAAGTGTAAGTGTGTGTGTTTTAGTGTGAAAAAGTTTGGAGATTGCTTAAATGAAACTCTAGAAGTTTACTTGGAGAGAAGACATAAGGTACTTTATATTTGTGTTTATGTTTTTGTTGTAAAACTTGGATTTCAATGCATATATTTTGTTTTTGTTTAATCTCCATGATTCTGAGTACTTCCCTTTATTTCTCCTTGCATATGGGACTTAATAAAGTGAGATGAGAATGATTTAAAGATTTCTTTTTACTTATTAAAATTGTGATATATTTTAACCGAATCTTCATTTACTTTACAAACTAGCAACTTGTGACGTTAAAATCAGTTAAGAAACATAATGATGTGATAGGGCTATGATTTCACTCAACTAGTTGATACCACACTTTATTCTAGGCAGAGCTATGGTGATCACCTAAGGGAGAGTGCAAATAAATAGGGAGATAATTATTGATGGGCATAGAATTGGTTAGTTCTAGGGTGACAGACTAGAGTCTTATCAATTTGGCTTAAGGTTTAGTACCCTGATGCTGGAATTCGACCATCATGGTGGCATAGGCTTAGGGTCATCTAGAGGTGAGAGGCTAGATAATTCTGATGAGTAATCAACCTTAAGTTAGCCAATGTTCTTTGCTAGCACCAGGAGGTGGTAAAGAATAAGGTAATTTTAGACCTCTTATAGGTTAAATTTGCAATTTAAATAGAAATTTTGTAAGTTGATTTGAAGATTTACCGCTATACTCAGGAATCAATAGTATGGTTTTTAAGGAAAATCCTATATTACTTAAAATGATACAAACACTTGCGTAGCACCCCTAGTGTGAAAATTTATTATATAATTCATAAATCATTAAATTTGTTCACACATTTGTTCACATAAATTTGTTCACACTAGTCGCTAGATATAATTTGAGACATATTTTCTGACAAAATTTTGTAGATTAAAAATACATGTATATGTGGATTGGGTCCAAACATGAGTTTGAAAGAAAAGAAAACAATGTCCAAGGTGATCTCTAAACACCCCTCCAATTCTAACATAGTTCGAAGAAAAACTACCATCATTGTTAATTTAGATCCTGCGAGGAGCTAGTTTCCTCTAGTGAATGTTTGAAATCACAAGTTTGTTAGAAGGAGAAGTGTGGTTACTGTGGAGGTTGAGAGTATCTTGGAACTTTTTAAATTTAATCAGTTTTGTAATATTTTCCCTAC
>NW_018165407.1:37765-58249 GCF_001263595.1 Phalaenopsis equestris
TTCCCTACAATTAGAGATCATCCATATTTCATTGAAAGGTGTTTCATTGTATTTAAGATGATTTCTGGCCATCCAAACAAACAATACAACAACATAAGGAATATCAATGACATTAATCCTTCCCCAATCAGCCCAACAATGTTTCAATTTGTACCTTTTCAGATTAAGAGTAGTAATGGATAAATTGTTTAGTAATCTTGACCATACATTTTGTACAACATGACATGTAAAGAATAAATGATCCAGGGTTTCTTCCTCTTCCTTAAATAATAGGAAGTAGGAGGGCCCTATAAGTCCCTTGAGTTTAAGAATGTCATCAGCAGGTAGATGATTCAACATAAGCCTTCAACAGAAAATAACATGGAAGGGTTGGGAAATTGAATCCAAAGAACTTTACCTCAATTAACCTCTTCTCAATGATGATGAGTTTAATAAATGTACTGAGTCAAGCTGAGTGTTCTAGATTTATTAAAAATTTGTTTGCCTTTCTTGGCTCTATCGAAAGGTACCTTCAATACTTGAGTTAGTTGTTCCTGATTCAGAATAGAGTTAAGAGCCTTGATGCACCATTGGTCGTCCTCCCAATAATTTGCTACCAATAGTTTGTAGTCTACATTACTCTGATTTGGGGGATTAAGCTTTCCTTTTATAACCCAACAATCTAACCAGTAATTGATTTGACCTTTATCCAGCTCCTAGATAAATAGTTCCTTAGCTTTGTCTTTCACTTTCATCATGTTTTTCCAGATTATGGAATCCCTAATATTCTGACTACAGAAGAAGAATGAATGTCTTTGCAGTACTTGCCCCACATGAAGTTAGTTCATAAAGAGTCCTTCTGCCTGAATATGATCCAAGACCCCCCCAGCACTAATTGTCTTACAAACTTTCTATCAATTTCTCTAATGCAATTGTTTCCTTTGGTCAGCCCAAAGGAATCTATTGAAGCATCTTTCCAATGTCAAATGAGTACTCTTTTTCATAGGATTCATCTGCATTAAATTTGTGAGAATACTTTGAAGTGGTTTTATTCTACCACCATTAGAAAAGGAAAGATATAGTTCAAAAAATCAGTTGTGTGGTGATTTTATCCAAGACCTCCTAAACTGAATTTGCTTAGTTCTGCATTTTATTAGTTGAATCCTAGATATTTTAAAGGTGTAGAAGTAATATTAAAACCTATATAATCCTGCACCCAAATCTTGGAATGAACTTTAACTTTATTATTTAAAATAATATTACATTTCCCTAAATTAAAAATCATATCAGAGTAACCTTGAAAATGCACCAAACATTTGTTGACAGCTTTAATAGTCAATCTAGTGGAATTAGAAAAAATCACAACATTATCTGCTTAAATAAGGTGGGTGACTCCAACATTAGATCTATGACTGAAATTGAAGTGTGGGGATTGGAGAAAGGTGTGATTTAGCACTATAGAGAGTTGGAAAAAACTAGAATGAAGATAGTGTAGAAGAGAGGGTCTCCTTGCTCCATGCCTCTGGTAGCCTGGAAGAACCCATGTGTCTGGCCATTTATCAAAACTAAGTGCGAATTTTTCCTTAACCATCTCAATATTAATAGATAGAATTTTAGCAGAAAACCCCTAGACATTAAAGTTTCAATTATAAAATCCAAGTTGATGGTATCATATGCCATTTTTAAGTTTAACTTATATATATAATATTTCCACTCCTACAAGTCTTATCCAAATCAAGTGTTAGTTCTTGTGCAAGAAGAACAATGTAAGCAATGCATCTACCTTTGACAAAAGAAAATTGATTAGCACAAATTAAGGGTCCGTTTGGGGCAGCTTGTGCATTTAGTGATAAGCTGCTTATCCTGAAATGCGGCCCGCGGGCCGGCCGCGGGGGTCGACCCGGGGCCTGCGTTTAATGTAAAAACTCAAACGCAGTTTCGGATAAGCTGACAAAACGCGCGAAACAAACGGTACGATGGCATTTTGAAAACGCCGCCCGCACTTATAAGCTGCCCCAAACGGACCCTAAGTGAGAGAGATGGGGTTGTAGTTTGCAAACATGAATCTTATTTATTATTTTAATGGTCATAGTGGTCAAACTTATAGACGTGAAATGTTCCCTCCTAATTTTGTTAGAAGACTTAGGGATAAGGACAATTTTGGAGTTGCAAAAGTACGTAGGAGGATCCAAACCTTGAAATAAGCTCTGAATAGCAACAATGACTTCTTGCTTTATCTGAGACCAAGCCTTTTTGTAGAAGTTAGTTGTGAACCCATCAGAACCAGCCACCTTACCAGAATTGATGGATTTGAGAGCTGATCCACCTAAAAATAACTTATTTTTATCTCATATTTTATAAGCTTTTTATGTATATTTTTAATGATATTACATTTTAAAGAAATTTATTTTTCATGTTTTTTGTTTCAAGTACATGGAATGGACATTTAGAGAAAATGAGGGAAAAATGCAGCAAAATTGATGATTTTTGTTTTGCTCTATAGCACCACTCATTAGCACGATGGTGCCATAGATGAGTGAGATGGCGCTATAGCTTTAGTAACTACTTTGTTAGAAGATCCATTGAATTTGGCCAAATTTTGGAGGGGTGTTTGAAGCAACCCTTGGTTATTTTCTATTTTCTATTTAATGAGAAGGCTTTGACCAAACTTAGAGACCTTTTGGAGCCTCAAGACTTCAATTAGGAGGCAACAACTAGTTACGGTTTTCTTATTTTGTATTCAAGTGCAAGTGTGAGTGTGTTTTAGTGTAAAAAAAGTTTGGAGATTGCTTAAAGGAAACTCTAGAAGTTTACTTAGAGAGAAAACATACGATACTTTGTATTTGTGTTTAAGTTTTTATTTCAAGACTTAGATTTCAATGAAAATGTTTTGTTTATGTTTAATCTCCATGAATTCTGTGTAGTTCCCTTTCTTTCTCCTTGCAAATGGGACCTAATCTTGTGGGATGAGAATGATTTAAAGATTTCCTTTTACTCTTAAAAATTTTGATGGTATTTTTGTTGAATCTTTATTTACTTCACAAACTGGCCACTTGTGAGGTTAAAATCCGTTAATAAACATAATGATCTAGGAGGGCTATGATTTCACCCAACTAGTATATATCACACTTGAGCTTTCCTTTCACCTGTTTCCTTCATTTACCACAGCACTCTCCTCGGCCTCTCCTTTCACCGGCGAAGCCTTTTCTGGCGGGTGAACCTTCCGTTGGCGCTGCACAACCTGCCTTCATCTCCTCGCAAGCAGAAAAGAGGGTGGATTTTGAACCTCCCACCTCGCATTTTTCTTGCATGTCATCGATGAGCTACTCCACCTGGTCGTCCTCCCCGATGGTGGAAATAGCTCGCCGGAGTAGTTTGCTGCCGAGGGGCAGCGACGACACCGCTACTTGACGAGGCGTGGAAGTCTTCTATTTTTGCGAGAAAAAGCCTCCTCCCGGGGTTCATCGGTGTCGAGTGTCACTAAGGTATACGTTTTGTTTGTATTTTTCTATTCTCAAATTATTTTTTTGGGTACTTTGCATACCTCTTGCCCTCACTGCCTCCCCCATCTTTTTATTGTCCGATGCACATTTTACGAGGCACATTGGAGCATGGATTGGACGCTGGCGAACTCGAAGCAAGCAAAGAAAGGCATCTGCAACCGTCACGGTGGTGAGACTTTCTACCTCATAGCTAGCCTTAGGAATAGTGGAGTCTAGGCCTGTGGGTTTGATCGCCCATATGGGGTGTGTGCACCGGCGTGGGTCGGTGCAACGACGTGCCTGCGTGATGGATCGTTGGATTTCCTAGAGCCAGCCTTTAGGTTAGGACTTCCTGTGCATGACCAAATACCCCTCTGTAGAGCCGAGTGTCCCCCTTGGTTGTGAGCCTTAGCACAAGTCCCGATGCGTCGGAGTCCCTCACTCCCCTTGCTCTGGATTCCACAGCTTTACTTGTAGAAGTTGGGAGGTCGGACTTGCAAAGTGAGAGAAGCTTTGTAGCTGGCTCGTTTTGCAAAGTCTATAGGAGTTCACGAAATGGGAAAAGCTTTGTAGCTAGTCCATTTTGCGACGCCGTTGAGAGTTTCCCCCTCGGATGTGGGGGGAGAAATTCCCCACATTTCCTCACCAAAGCAAGAGGCGGCGGTGCCGCACATGCAAGGGTCTAAACCTTAAGTCTCCCAGGTGAGGTCGTTAGCACGGCCCGGTTTGCTATCTGCATGTTGGTTCTCTATATATTACATTTTTTGCTTGATGCATGTTGCATTTCACTTCGCTCCGACTGGCCACCCCGGGCAGCGAGCATCTTACTTAGCTCATACTGGCCACCTCGGGCAGTGAGTATCTTACTTAGCTCCGACGGGCTGCCCCGACCCGGCAAGCATTTCACTTATCTCCAATCAGCCGCCTCGGCCCAGTGAGCCTCTCACTTTCTTTCGACAAGCTGCCCCGGCCTAGTGAGCATTTCACTTCGCTCTGATAGGCCACTCTGGCTCAGTGAGCGTATCACTTTGGTTTGACCGACCACCACGGCCCGATCGACCGATCACCTGCATTTTTGTCTGCTTTTGCATTATATCACATGCTTGCCTTCTTGCATGTCACACCATATGTGTTTGCATTTATATTTGAATTTGCATTTGCATTTGCACTTGGGTGATTCTCCCTAGTGAGAATCACCATTATCTCCGGGTTACTGCCGCCTCGGTACACCTTTCTTCGGGTCACTGCCCCACAACACACCCATCTTTCGGGCCCCTGTCGTCGCGACACGCCCGTCACTTTTGGTCACTGATACTACGGTACACCTTTCTTCGAGCCACTGTCTCCACGACACGCCCATCCCTTTTGGTCATTATCGCTACGACACACTCATTTGTTCGGGTCGCTGCCTTCACGGCATGCCCACCTTTTTCCTGATTCACTGTCTCACAGTACACTCATCACTTCTGTCACATGACTGATTGCATTTGCATTTACATGTTTGCATGGATAGCGAGCCAGAATTGTTAGGAGAGTGACCTCGTGTTGGTCGCGATGCCTTAACGAGCATTGCTTGCTGGGTTGATTCCGGTGAGCAATGCGAGTTAAGTCATCGGGATTGACACAAGTATGACTGTGCTAAAGATCTAATAGATCAAACTCGTGTCACAACTCTTCGTGACACCCTTTAGATCCTTCGTATCTTTAGGATGGGGCCGGTATGATGACCCTGTCAAAGTCATCTATACCCATACTTACTCCACACTTAGATACTAGGCTGACGCACTTTTCGTTAGATGGTGTGCTAGGCTAGGATTTAGGATACTAGGTAGTCTTTTTGATGCCTGACTATTGTTCTCTATCGATTGGCTGCCTTAGTCAGGTATCTTTCATCTACATTGTGCTTGTGATGTGACTGCATGTTGCATATGTGTGGTAGTATGTTAGGGCGTTCTTCTGTAGGGAGCCTTGCCTATTTATTTGCACACACACAGGTACCGCTATAGGGGGAGCAAATAATGATTTTTGACCCTTTCGCTTACAGGTGTTATTAGCTCCCCCGTTTTTAAGGCATGACTCATGATACGTTATTTGCATGTGAGCTTTTCCGCTGACACTTATTTTCATACAGGATTGAGTCTTTTATTTTCCTATGTACTCTTAGAGTCTAGGAGAGTCCTGTAGCAGAAATAAGATACAGGCACGGGTTCCGAGGCGTTTGGCACGGGAACCACGTGGAGGCGACCAGGAGCAGATGCTCGTGCCCTGTATCTTAATTCTGCATTTTATATTGATGTATAGAATTAGGACCGGGCATGTATTTGCGGAGTCCAACCGCCTTTCTCTTTTCTAGGGCATGTTGCCGACCCGGCGGCACCAGCCTGTTAATTATTTTGATTTGACTTTTTTTTTTTTGCTTTTTGCATCATATTGCATGTCTTCACTTGCATGTGTTATCCTTGTTTCTTTCTGTGATCTGGGATTTCACGATATAATCTAGGCTCATTAAGGACCCTAAAATTATGATTTATTACAAAATCCTAAATAAAATATTCAAGATAATTAAAATTTAGGATTAAAATATTCAGGATTTAAAAATCTTCACATTTACTTTCCTGCTTATATTAATAGGGCCTCCACAATACTTAAGGACTGCTCTAGATGACTGCATCATATTTGCATGTCCCGAGGAGGAGTCCCCGTGCTTCTCCAACCTGACTGGCCCAGCATACCTCTTTATAGGTGGTTGTCAAGTGCGCCTAGGGTGTTAGAAGACTTCTGACCCAGACAGGGTGTAAGTCCTTTTGTTTGGTGCGTTTCCAGCTTTGTAGCTGAACCTCCATTTTCTTTTCCTTCCTGAGGCATCCTTGCCACTTTGGCAGGTATAAGTCCCACCTATTGGAGCTCCAATTTTTAGTCATAGGATAGAGTTTCTTTCCTTTGACCTTAGGGCTACCGAGGTTCCCGTGGACGACGCAATCCACAGATTGCTGACCGGGGATCTCAGGACGTGTTAGGTCGACTACCTTCACAACCAGGTAGACTTAGGGTTCTATTAGCTGTGGATGACGGGTCTGTGGTACTGGTACCCCAACCCAGCCAACCCAGTTACCTCTACCTTTTAGGAACACTCTACCTTCCTTTTTGTTGAGCCCATTTGAGCCCTGTATCTCCTTGACTTCGTTAATAACATTTTGACGGCTCGATGCCGATGAGCTGCCTCCCATTTGGGATACGACGATTTGTCCTCCCGGACGTGCTTTGACGTGTTGGGATATCCCCTTCAAGATGATTTAGGTTATTTTGTGGGCCCCGTGTGTTGTTGCGGGATGTGAGAGACTCACTCTCCGCTCGATGGCTTAGCGCGAGCTTTGAAGCATCGGGACTGCTCCCACACGGAATAACCTTCCTTTGAGTACCTATTGCCCCAAGTTCACGATAATCCAAGCGAAACTCCTTTTATCGAGAGTATTCTTGGGTACCCCCCAAGATGTAATTAACCAAGTGGGATACGTCCCCTTAGGAGTGCTCTTGACCCCAGAACAGGCACCTGCACCTGAATCTCTGGTTATGGGTAGTCTACGTAGGTATTCTTTTGCGGATATCAGTTTAAGGTGCTTTTGCCCGATCTTGTTTGGGCGGATACTCTTAACCTATCCTTGTGAGGTTTATTGCACGTAGACTCTCCACGTTTTGTGTTTTCTCTTGTTTGTCGCTTTGTCGTATGTCCCTTTTTATTCGGTTCCTCTCCTCTTTGAATCATTGATCTGATTCGGAAAGGAGATTTATTCGAATAAGGAAAGTATATGAAGATCGACAAGTTGGTAACTCCTTCTAAAATAAAAGAGAGAAAAACAAACGAAAACATGTTGGCAACTCCGCTGGGGAGGTTTCTCTCTCTCCATAATTGAAGTTTCGCTTAGGTGACTTGTGGATCCCAGCGTATTCACAAGATTGGCGACTCCGCTAGGGATGAGTCTCTCTCTCCATACTTGGAGTTTCGCTCATATTATCGTGACCTGGTTCTCTTCTTTCGAGTCACAGTTGAGCCTTTTTGTGAGACCTTGATTTTCAGTCCATGTGTCAGTTGCTAGAGGTAGCAATTTGATGCATTCTATCCCTTCTCTCACCCTCGACAGTTCGGTTGCTGCATTATCCCATGCATCGTTGTCATTGTACCTTATGATTGGTTTCATGACCTCTCCTTGTTTCTGATTGTTGTCCCTTTTTTGCCCCGCTACGCGAAAGAGCATGAAGATGGATATGATTGCTACCGTCGGGGGAACCCTTTCTCTTCTCCCAAAGTGTTTTTTGTGCTTCTGAAGCTGTCATACCTTTCAGTTCATTCAAGCACTTTTGTGGGATTACCTTACGTGATCCTACGTCCTCTTTGGTGTTTTGCTCTGTGCCCCCCCCCCTTAAACGGGGAGTCATGTATATTGAGCTATTTTTGTTGCAGTGGCTTGCATTGTGCCCGCTTCTTTTGCAAAAAGGAGGTCGATGCTCGATAGCAACGGGTCGTAGCACCTGACGGTCCTCTCCAGACCCATTCCTGTGTTTTCTCACAGATCTCGCTACCAAAGGTAGGTGAGCCTTTTGCTAGTAGTAGGTCTACCACTACTGTCACCGGTGTGACTTTTGTCTCGGTTCTCTTTCTGTTCTGGTTCCCCTGTGAGGATCCACCTGTCCCCCGGTCCCCCGATTAGGCAGGAAGGTCGGGAGGACCAGGAATAGATTGTTGTGAATTCAGCAGCTTGGCCTACATCAAGTCTATGTACATGTTTTGATTCCAGTTCAGGGGCCATCTTTGGCCTCTGAACTGAGTTGTGCTACTTTTCCGGTTGTGCGGACCACGTCCCCACCGGATGCTTACTAAGTGTCCTCCTTTGAAAAGGAGGAGTTGTGCATGTGACACTTCTTTCATTGTAGTAGCTCGTATCGGTGCTACCTTTTCCCTCGAGGAAGAGGATAGTACCAGATGGAGATGTGTTGCAACACTCTTTTGAGTTTTCTCCTCCTAGCCTCTTCTATAGTCCTTCCGTGTTTTTAGGATTTCCATCCTTGCGGATGTTGCATTATTTAAGAGTGCTAAAGTTAATTTTTATAGTACTATCATTTTTAACGAATTTAAACGTTTTAGACCGATACATTCATGATTTTATTAAGTTTCACTGATTTGGCTTGGTATCCTGTCGGCTGAGAATCACCTTTTTGTTTTTTTGGTGCTGTGGACCGGGTCCCCGCCATGACACGTTTTAGTTCCAGCTTCGCATATTTTGGTTCCAGCATGGGTTAGCACCGAGGTCCCGTCGGCTAAGAATTGTTTCTCTCCTTTGTCCTGCTGTATGGGCTATACTCCAGGTAGGATTTCTAGGAGGTTTTTACTCCTCAGAATGCGGGTCATTCTCACCCTGCAGTCCTTGTTGTTATTACTGCCACAAGTTCTCTGACTAAGAAGATCGTAGGAGCAGCTTCCCCTTTAAGAGGAAATGTTTTCGTTTGTTTGACTATCGTCCCAACCCCCGTCGTTCTGAGTTTATCTGAGGTCTCGCCTATCCCTACATTAGGCAAGGGCATCTAGAGGAATAGGAACAGACTGCTGCAACTATAGCAGCTGACTTAGCTACAGGTCTCTATACCTAATGGGATTCCACATTCCCCTCTACGAGGACTGGGTCCTCTTCCTTGAAATAAATTCATTACCTGGATCCTTCAAATGTCCTAGCACACTTCCTTATTCCTCATACCTTATAGGCTCTCGTAGTAGGAGACCGGGGTCCACTTGTCGGTCCATTACGAGGCTGAAATATTTGCTTTCTGTTGTGCATGCTATGAGACCCTCCGAGGTGTTGCATTGGACACTTGGTGTGGTACTTAGTGCTACTGTACCAGATATTGTGCCAGATGTATCGTTGATGATCCTATTGGAGTATCTTTTTCTCACATTTGATGTGTCCACTCTTTCTGTGAGCTAAGGAAAGTTTTAAGGATAGGTTTATGGCTTCCTTTTCATCGATAAAGATGAATTTGTCCTGCGTTGATAAAGGGATATCTGGGGCGCACCCCTGTTGATTCTCACCTTTTCTGAGGATAAAAGTTTATCGCCTTACTTCGGCGAATACCTTGTGGGTCAGGCAAATCCTTGCCACCACGTCTCTTGATGTCCCAACGTTGTATGTAGAATGACTTTCTACGTTTGATGGCGGGGGATTTACTTGCATTTTTACTTGCATTACTTGCATTTGCTTTGAAGAGTGCTTATTCTACCTCTTTCGTTTATCAAGCAAAGCTATATTGGATGTTATATACTCCAATTGGGGGACACCCCAAAAGCTCTTTGTTGATTACGTGTTGTATCGGTTAGACCACCTTGCTAGTCTTCATCGATCAATGTTTAGTTGGGATACACACCTCCCAAGCTGTTTGAGAGTGCCTCACTCTATTTGAGCTATGTTTTCATTTTTGCTAAGCTCTTGATGTGTGCATTTTATTTCTTAGACCATTCTACATGTCTAAGCATTTGATTTAGTTAGTTACTCTGAACCTGACTAGGATTTGGTGCCTCACCTATCTAGAACCTTATTGACCTTTTTAGGTTCTTGGTGAAAGAGCATCTTTTTGAGATTGATCCACCTATCTCATATCCAACTCCATGGATATGTTTTGTTTGACTTGGTTGATTTTTATCACATCGTCAATAGTCATGTTGAACTGATTAGACACTTTACCTCTATAAATCAGTCCATGACTCGTTGTGATACTTCGATATCCAACACTACCGGTTAGACCTCTCTGCTTTTCTAACCGAGATACCTCTGTATTTCTGTATGCTCTGACTCTAATATCTGGAGGCCTTTGAGATAGTCCAAAAGGAATCTCACCCCTTAGTTGATCTTGTATTGAGTTTGCCTTTGATGATTCTTGAGGTTCAATCTAGGATATATCCTAAGGCTATGCTTGAACCAGACCATGTATGCACCTTCTTAGGATCTGTAAATACTCATGGTTTGGGGGGATTCAAGCTAAGTTTTGATGACCAAATCCCTTCCTTTAATGAACTTCCATCTAAAGTCTTGAGAACACCTCAGAATGACTTGATGGGTGTCATTGAGATGTGAGTAGTTTCAAAGACTATTTAGATCTCTTACTTTTCCATTCAGCTAGATTGATGGAAGCTTGACAAGTAATGAGTCATAAAATCCTAATAATATTTATTCGGGAGATTTTTGAGTCAGAAGAAAATGCTTTATAACAAAAATAAGCTCACCAAAAATAGTCATTCTCAGGAGAACAAAAAAAAATGTGAAAGGCTTCAAAAAAAAAACAAAAACAAAAAGAAAAAAAAATCATTCAACACTCTTGAGAAGAAGCTTGAGTTGAGTGGAAAAATCAGAAACTTTAATATAAAGAAATTTATGATCTCAAAATTCTCCTGATAAGATCCTTAGGATATTATGTTTAGAGAATTGTTTAAGTGACATTGGGATGGTCGATAAATCGACTGATAAATCAGTAGATGGTCGATAAATCAGTAATGGATTTAAAGACATCTCAAAAATGAAAACATTTCCTTGACACCCAGATATGAATGACGAGGCTAAGGGTGAAAATGGGTGAAAATAATTAAAGGACAGGGGCTAGGGAAAAGTACTTAAGGAAAATCCCACCTTGACTTTAATTTTGCAAAATCTCATATTTTGCATGGTATCTCTGGTCATTCTAAGATGCCTACATGAGAGCTCTTCGTACCAGATCAGTTTGGTATGTTATGCTAAATCATTCTCGGTAGCGGCTCAACCCGAGATATAAAAAAAAGAGATTCTAATAAGCTCTATTAAAAAAAATATGAATGTCAACAAAAAAATCTATGAATGGCACGAAAGGCTCCTCGAAGCTTTGTGGGCTCTTCACCCACTACCTTTTCACGCTTTATGCGTCAACCCTCTGGGCCCGGCAGTCCTTCCTTGGAAGTTGATTTGCCTCTTTGTATGTGGACTCTTCACCCACTACCTTTTCACGCTTTCTGCATCAACCCTCTGGGTCCGGCGGCCCTTCCTTTGGAAGAAAGGCTTGTCGTCTTGTGGACTGTTCACCCACTACCTTTACGCTCTATGCGTGATGCCCAAGGGTCCAGTAGCCTTTCATCTGAAAGTTGAGCTACCCCTCGGGATGATTGTTGTAAATGGATCTTATCCAACGCCCCTATCAATGGGCGATACTTGAAGAGATATTTGGCTTATCCTCTTTTTCATATACTCATTGTACTTTATGAGGAAATTTGCTTTTGAAAGCACATGCACTTTGTAATCCAGTTTTTGGAGCAACATAAAATGTGCATTTTCAGTTGTCTCTTCATTATGTGAACTCCTTATAGTGATCACCTTGCATATGTCAAAATATCACTCATAGTTCACTACAGTTTCATGGAGGAGAAATCATGTTTTTCTGTTAATCTGATTGCTGGCTAGCATTTCAGGCAAAGTGGAAGTTCTACGAGCGACTTATACCTGGTGCGTCCACCAATCTCTGTAAGAGAAGCCTCACCTTTCTCTTACCTTGTCTTTTGTCGATCCACTCTACGCAGGGTCCGAAGACTACTACTCCCGCTCGTCACGATTATGGTTGATATACAAGCCCCGTTGATTCTTATGAATGTGGCGTACGTGCTTGTCCCCGTTGCTTTGAATGAATGTGGTTGAGATCCTTCTATGGAAGTGGTTTAGCTTAAAAGCTAGACATTTTTGTGGGTAGACCATCATCGTAGTCTAACCCCCTCTCTACATCCCCACAGTATGAACGATCCTTATCGCATTGTCGGGAAGAGGCATGTCGTAGAGGCATGTCGTATTGGATACAACACTCAGCTTACCTAGCCAATCCGTGCCTAAGCGGGGTACTTCCAAACCCACATGGAAAACCCCCAGTTGGGTCACATCGTCAAGTGTGTTGATAAAGCCCCTTCTATAGGTTGGACTGCTTTTGTTTTCCTCATATAAGAGCTACTCAGCTAGTCTTTGAGGAATCCTCGTTGGGGGATGCTTTTTTGAGATGAGCTATTGTGTTCATCTAATCACTCGGTCCGATTACTTTGTGCTACCTTTATGACAGGAATTACCCTGTCACTTTTTGAGGAGTCCCCAATGAGAGTCTCACTTAATAGACACTTGACCAGGATATCTCATGTGGGGTCCCTCAATCCACCTGATTTGAGTAATTTGCTGCTTTGGCAATAGGCATGTCGTATCAATTAGAACACTCACTTACATAGTTGATCTGTGCCTAATCGAGATCCTCAATGCCCTTTCGGATTGTCATGTTTTCCTCGACAAAGACTACTTTGCTTGTTTTTTAGGAAATTACCAGCAGGGACTATGCTTAGCAGTGGCTTATTAAAAACCCCTCAAGGTTGGACACCTATGCATCCAACCCTCCTCGATACCTCTATGGTATTTTGACTGATTTGGCTGACTTTACTCACCATCTCGAGGTGTGTGTCGCACTAATTTGAGCACTATGTAGCCTCTATTAGTCCATGAATAAGACAGGTATCTTTATGCCCGCGGAAAAGAATCCCCAGCAAGGGTTATAGGAATTCCTAGAGAGGGATCACCTGAAATCCCCACTGAGGGTCACTTTACTGAGATCATGCATAAGTGTTATGAGGTTGGATCGTTCTATGCATGCAACACCCTTTTGAGGCCTCTTCTGACTGGTCTGAGTTTGTTCACCATGTCAAAATGAGTCGTTTAAGTCCCCACGAAGCATTGGCAGAACATTTAAGGTATCCCCAACGTGAGTCTTCTGTGGGTACATTTTGAGATCGCCTCTTCAGCGATTTCTTCGACATGGTTGATCTTACTCACCATGCTTAGGTTCATGTCGTACTAATCTGAGCTCCATGCTAGCTTGATTAGTCCATGCTTAAGTTGGGTATTTTCACGCCCGCAGAATTCCCTCGCTAGTGCTCATTAGCTAGTGCTCATTAGGCACCCTGGTGGTTAGACCATTCTAGGTCATATAACCCCGTTGTTTTTCCTCGACTACCACAGCCGGTTCTGTGTGTCACGTCGAATGCCATGTCGTATCGGTGTAATGATCGATCCATGGATCCTCAGCGAAAGTTGCTTCACTCGTGCTCGCAGAAGCACTCTTATGGTTAGATCATCCTGGTCATATGACCATGTCTTTGTCTCGATCATTTTGGTTGGTTTTGTCCACCATTGAGCAACATGTTGTATCAGCTTTACTACCAATCCATGTTTCATCGCAACACTTAGATGTTTGACTACACTCTGAGCATGTTACCTTAGGCTATTCAGTCGTATACTTGCTCGCTTGACGCAGGACCAGGAAACATATCTCCTGTATCATTTTACATGCATAGGCAATATACCTACCTCATGTCTTATTTGATAGTTGACTTGGCAGATTATATTCAACATTTCAGATTGCATGTTGAACTAATCCTAGCTCTATGCTAATTTGATTAGTCCATGTTTAAGCCGAGTATTCTCACGCCCGTAAAACTCTCTAACAAGAGTTACCCTACTCAGGTTCGTAAGGTTTTACGAGGTTGGATCGCTTTGTTCATCTGACCCCCTTCGGCACCGTGTTCGACTTGGTTGATTTTCATCACCTCGTCAAGCGACATGCCATATTGGTTTAGACTATTTCAGCTGGTCAATCGATCCATGTCCGATCATGATATTTTGATATCCAACAATACCAGGACGTTGTGTATGGTGAGGACCGCTTTGTTCAACCTTACCGAACCGTCTTAGACTGCTAAACTACTTTGCTCAGCTAGCATTTGACACCTCTTGAACCTTATGACGTTCTAGTTGGTTCTTTTATGAGGGTGTTTTGTCTCATGACGTCCTTATGGGCTCATAAGCCCTATACTTCAATGTGCCTCGGGCCCTACGACCTTGGAGTCTGCTCTATTATTAGGACATCCTGTCTTTTGACATTTTCAGCTTTTTAGCCACCTGCTCCGATGTTTCTTGGACCACACAACATTCTAGTCGGTCCTTTTATGAGAACATCTCGTCATTCGATGATTTAGCTTTGTTGCTCGGCTTCCTAGCCAACCTTTGCTACCTCTCAGGTGATGATGTAAAACTCTTAGTATTCATCACAGATGTAGTGCGGGTGTTGAGGCACGCACCTCTATCAGTTTGCAGGAGAGATCAGAGTCTCATGACTCTCCTTCCTAACTGATCAATGTGGACTAGTACTCAGAGAAGAGCCGAAGTCTGTGGGCATTCTCCTTTCGATCTAGTCAACTTGTTACCGCTTAGTGAGCGATGTGAGGCCCCATGGCATTCTTCATTAAAGTGATAGGCGGCTTCCTAGCCAACCTTCCTCTCATGAGCGACGTAAAATACATACAACAGTCCTCATTGATGGAGTGCAGGTGTTGAGGTATGCACCTCGATTAATTTGCAGGAGGGATCGGAGTCCCTAGACTCTCCTTCCTAACTGATCAACGCGGACTAGTCCTCAGATGTGAACTTTACAGCATTCCTTCTTGATCTAGTCAACCTGTCACCGCTTAGTGAGCAATATAAGTCCCCATGGCATTCCTCATTAAAGTGAAGGGCAGCTTCATAGCCAACCTGCTTCTATACATGAGCGCCGTGTAGCCCGACAGTCCTCATTAACGAAGCGCAGACATTTGAGGGTCTAACCCCTCAGTGTTGTGTGTTCATGCCCCTGCGGCCACTGAACCACTGATTTGAGTCACGTCTCTATGACCTCTGAACTTACCCCTAGGTCATGCCTCTACGGCCTCTGAACCTGATTTTCATTGTGGTTACGCCTCTACGACCCCTGAACCACAATGTTGGGTCATGCCTCTACAGCCCCTGAACTCATTCGTAAGTCATGTCTCTATGACCCCTGAACCTACCGGGCGTGGTCATGCCTCTACGACCTCTGAACCACTTTTCTGGGTCATGCCTCTACGGCCTCTGAACCCATTGTCGGGGTGGATATAAGTCCCATGTGCATTCCTCTCCATCCTCCTAGAAGTGGATTTTGCTCTCCTAGCTTTCCCTTCCTAGGGTACTTGGCTCTTTTTGATCGCTTAGGTTGCATAGCTTCATTACTAACCTGGGCTTGACCAAAAATTCAGCATCTTCCAACAAGTGCATTGTGTCTTGACTGCGCAGCACACTTGTTGGGGGTCCTTTGTTGGCATCAATTTTTTTATGTCACGAATGTATAGTCTCCACTCGCACGGCTTAAGATGATCTACGGTTCGTCCGCAGCATCTAGTGGCACGAGGCACTCACCCGGGACCTTTCGGCACGTGTTGAGGGGCATGTAGCCAGGTTCATTTTGCTAGGCTATGACTTTCTCTCAGGTGAAGGCTGGTCAGCATTTGAACGACTCCGATCAGGGCAAAAAATATTATGTGACGCGTCGCACACAATTTTGGTTTGAATTGGCCCGATCACTTGACAAAGTGGTCCAAACAACCCCGAATGGTGAAACGGGCCCCGCCAGTGTACCTGAAACATCGATTTCACTTACAGGGGATGTCCACTTCGCTACGGCTCCACGGGCAGGGTGAAAATGTGCAAATTATCGTTTTGGGCACGATAGTAAAAAAAGTGGCCCAAATGACCCTGAACGACAAAATGGATTGGCCAATGCGTCCGGAACGTCGATTTTAACTAGAAAGGGCATACACTTTGCCATGAGGAAGTGTACAGGTGAAAAATACACAAAGGATATTATAATAATATAATTATAATAATTATTATTATAATATAATATAATATATTATTATATATAAAAAACTACGCTACAGCCCTCTCCCCCAATCGCGAAAACCAGCCGCCACCCTCTCCTGAACCACGAACCCAAGCTCCCTGCTCGCGTCGGTCGCATCGTCGATCCTGGCACTTGTTGGGGGTCCTTTGTTGGCATCAATTTTTTTATGTCACGAATGTATAGTCTCCACTCGCACGGCTTAAGATGATCTACGGTTCGTCCGCAGCATCTAGTGGCACGAGGAGTGGCACGAGGCATGGCACGAGGCACTCACCCGGGACCTTTCGGCACGTGTTGAGGGGCATGTAGCCAGGTTCATTTTGCTAGGCTATGACTTTCTCTCAGGTGAAGGCTGGTCAGCATTTGAACGACTCCGATCAGGGCAAAAAATATTATGTGACGCGTCGCACACAATTTTGGTTTGAATTGGCCCGATCACTTGACAAAGTGGTCCAAACAACCCCGAATGGTGAAACGGGCCCCGCCAGTGTACCTGAAACATCGATTTCACTTACAGGGGATGTCCACTTCGCTACGGCTCCACGGGCAGGGTGAAAATGTGCAAATTATCGTTTTGGGCACGATAGTAAAAAAAGTGGCCCAAATGACCCTGAACGACAAAATGGATTGGCCAATGCGTCCGGAACGTCGATTTTAACTAGAAAGGGCATACACTTTGCCATGAGGAAGTGTACAGGTGAAAAATACACAAAGGATATTATAATAATATAATTATAATAATTATTATTATAATATAATATAATATATTATTATATATAAAAATCTACGCTACAGCCCTCTCCCCCGATCGCGAAAATTAGCCGCCACCCTCTCCTGGATCGCGAACCCTAGCTCCCTGCTCGCGTCGGTCGCGCCGACGATCCCTGTCGGCTAACACTGGCGCCGCTACCTCCAACTACCGTCGGTCGAACCACCACCTTCCTCTTCTTCGGCAAGCCGAACCACCAGGGCTCCCCTCTCCTTAGCCTGATCTCCCCTATCACCTGGCCGCCTCCCTCGCCGGATGCTCGCCGCCAGTCTCGTCGTCGGCTTTGCCGCTGGCCCTCCCTCCTCAGGCGACCAGAACCGAGCCCCTCGCCTCCCCCTCCGAGAGAGAGAGAGAGAGAGGGACTCTCTCCCACCTTCGGTCGGCTGCCGACGGCCACATGTTGAGCTTCCCCTCTAGCCGCTGGTGACTTCAGCTCCTCCGTCGCCGGCCTCCTCTCTCGTTTTAGCTTTCCCTTCACCGGTTTCCTTTATTGACCGCAGCACTCTCCTCGACCTCTCCTTTCACAAGCGAAGCCTTTTCCGGCGGGTGAACCTTCCGTTGGCGTAGCACAACCTGCCTTCATCTCCTCGCAAGCAGAAAAGAGGGTGGAGTTTGAACCTCCCACCTCGCATTTTTCCTGCATGCCGTCGATGAGCTACTCCACCTCGTCGTCCCTCACTCCCCGGTAGTCGAAATATCTCACCGGAGTAGTTTGCTGTCGAGGGGCAGCGACGACACCGCTACTTGAAGAGGCGTGGAATTCTTCTATTTTTACGAGAAAAAGCCTCCTCCCAGGGTTCATCGGTGTCGAGCGTCGCTAAGGTAAACGTTTTGTTTGCATTTTTCTATGCTCAAATTATTTTTTTGGGTACTTTGCCTACCTCTTCCCCTCACTGCCTCCGCCATCTTTTTGTTGTCTGGTGCACGTTTTACGAGGCACATTGGAGCATGGATCGAACGCTCGCGAACTCGACGACTTGGAGCAAGCAAAGAAAATGCGTTTACAACCACCGCAGTGATGAGATCCCCTACCTCATAGCCAGCCTTAGGAATAGTAGAGTCTAGGCCTGTGGGTTCGATCGTCCATATGGGGCACGTGCGCCGGCGTGGGTCGGTGCAACGACGCTCCTGCGTGATGGATCGTTGGATTTCCTAGAGCCAGCCTTTAGGTTAGGACTTCCTGTGCGTGACCAAATACCCCTCCGTAGAGCCGAGTGTCTCCCTTTATTGTGAGCCTTAGCATAAGTCCCGATGGGTCGGGGGACTCCCCTTGCTCTGGATTCCCCAGCTTTACTTGGAGAAGTTGGGAGGTCGGACTTGGCAAGGCGAGAGCAGCTTTGTAGCTGGCTCATTTTACAAAGTCTGGAGGAGTTCACGAAATGGGAAAAGCTTCGTAGCTAATCCATTTTGCGATGCTGTGGAGAGTTTCCGCCTCGGAGATCCGGGGAGAAATTCCCCACATTTCGTCACCAAAGCAAGAGGTGGCAGTGCCGCACATCCAAGGGTCTAAACCTTAAGTCTCCTAGGTGAGGTCGTTAGCACGAGCCCGGTTTGCTATCTGCATGTTGGTTCTCTATATATTGCATTTTTTTCTTGATGCATGTTGCATTTCACTTCGCTCCGACTGTCACCCCGGGCAGCAAGCATCTTACTTAGCTCCGACTGGCCACCTCGGGCAGCGAGCATCTTACTTAGCTCCGACCAGCCGCCCCGGCCCTACGAGCATTTCATTTAGCTCCAAACGGCCGCCTCGACCCGGTGAGCCTCTCACTTTGCTCCGACCAGTCGCCCCGGCCCAGTGAGCATTTCACTTCGCTCCGATAGGCCGCTCCGGCTCGGTGAGCGTATCACTTTGGTTTGACCGACCACCATGGCCCGATCGACCGATCACCTTCATTTTTCTCTGATTTTGCATTATATCACATGCTTTCTTGCTTGCATGTCGCACCATATGTGTTCACCATATGTGTTTGCATTTGTGTTTGCATTTGTATTTGCATTTGCATTTGCACTTGGGTGATTCTCCCTAGTGAGAATCACCATTGTCTCCGGGTCACTGCCGCCTCGGTACACCTTTCTTCGGGTCACTGCCTGCACGACACAACCATCTTTTGGGCCCCTATCGCCACGACACGCCCGTCACTTTGGTCACTACTGCTATGGTACACCTTTCTTCGGGCCACTGCCCCCACGGCACGCCCATCACTTTTGGTCACTGCCGCTACGGTACACCTTTCTCCAGGCCACTGACTCCATGGCACACCCATGCCTTTTGGTCACTGCCGCTACAGCACACTCATTTGTTCGACTTTTCTTGAGTCCCTGCCTCACGGTACACTCATCACTTCTGTCACATGACTGATTGCATTTGCATTTGTATGTTTGCATGGATAGCGAGCCAGACTCGTTAGGAGAGTGACCTCGTGTTGGTCGCGATGCCTTAATGAGCATTGCTAACTGGGTTGATCCCGGTGAGCAATGCAAGTTAAGTCATTGGGATTGACACGAGTATGACTGTGTTAAAGATCTAATAGATCTAACTCGTGTCACAACTCTTCATGACACCCTTTAGATCATTGGGATCTTTAGGATGGGGCCGGTATGAAGACCCTGTCAAAGTCATACTATACCCATACTTACTCCACAGTTAGATACTAGGCTGACGCACTTTTCGTTAGATGGTGTGCTAGGCTAGGATTTAGGATACTAGGTAGTCTTTTTGATGCCTGACTATTGTTATCTTTTGGATTGGCTGCCCTAGTCAGGTATCTTTCTTCTGCATTGTGCTTGTGATGTGACTGCATGTCGCATATGTGTAGTAGTATGTTAGGGCATTGTTCTGCAGAGAGCCATACCTATTTATTTGCACACACACAGGTACCACTATAGGGGGAGAAAATAATGATTTTTGACCCTTTTGCTTGCAGGTGCTATTAGCTCCTCCGCTTTTAAGGCATGGCTCATGATACGTTGTGAGCTTTCCTGCTGATACTTATTTTCATGCAGGATTGAGTCTTTTATTTTCTGATGTACTTTTAGATTCTAGGAGAGTCCTGTAGCAGAATAATATACGGGCACGGGTTCTGAGGCGTTTGGCGCGAGAACCATGTGGAGGGGACCAGGAGCAAATGCTCGTGCTCCGTATCTTAGTTCTGCATTTTATATTGATGTATAGAATTAGGACCGGGCATGTATTTGCGGAGTCCGGCCGCCTTTTTCTTTTCTGGGATATTTTCCGACCCAGCGGCACTGTCCTGTTAATTATTTTGATTTGACTTATTTTTTTTTTGCTTTTTGCATCATATTGCATGTCTGCACTTGCATGTGTTTTCCTTGTTTCTTTCTGTGATCTGGGATTTCACGATATAATCTAGGCTCATTAAGGACCCAAAAATTATAATTTTCTACAAAATCCTAAATAAAATATTCAAGATAATTAAAATTTAGGATTAAAATATTCAGGATTTAAAAATT
>NW_018165407.1:58692-73467 GCF_001263595.1 Phalaenopsis equestris
ATATCATTTTGACGGCTCGATGCCGATGAGCTGCCGCCCATTTGGGATACGATGATTTGTCCTCTGCCCTTATGGCCCGGACGTGCTTTGACGTGTTGGGATATCCCCGTCAAGATGATTTAGGTTATTCTGTGGGCCTCGTGTGCTGATGAGCCGCTACCCATTCGGGATGTGAGAGACTCCCTTTCTGCTCGATGGCTTAGCGCGAGCTTTAAAGCATCGAGATTGTTCCCACACGGAATAACCTTCCTTTGAGTACCTATTGCCCAAGGTTCACAATAATCCAAGCGAAACTCCTTTTATCGAGAGTATTCTTGGATACCCCCCAAGATGTAATTAACTAAGTGGGATACGTCCCCTTGGGAGTGCTCTTGACCCCAGAACAGGCACCTACACCTAAATCTCTGGTTATGGGTAGTCTACATAAGTATTCTTTCGCGGATATCAGTTTAAGGTGCTTTCGCCCGATCTTGTTTGGACGGACACTCTTAACGTATCCTTGCGAGGTTTACCGCATGTAGGCTCTCCACGTTTTGTGTTTTTTCCTTGTTTGTCGCTTTGTCGTATGTCCCTTTTTATTCGGTTCCTCTCCTCTTTGAATCATTGATCTGATTTGGATGGGAGATTTATTCGAATAAGGGAAGTATATGAAGATCGACAAGCTGGAGACTCCTTCTAAAATAAAAGAGAGAAAAACAAACAAATACAGAAAGATCAAAGCTTTTGGACAAGGTGCTACAAGTAAATCTTTCCAGACCGATGCCATCATACCGCCAAATAAAAACAGTACCTTGCAGAAAAGTTAGTCCAAAATATTCCAAAGTAGGCATAAAATCAAAATATAAGTAGAAACATCTCCTTAAAGTATAAACCGAAAAGGGCCCCATAAGAGCAATAAGGAAGTGCAGCCAATGATAGTTCAGAAAATTCTTTATAGACACAATATAGGAAAGAATTGGTATAGCAAAGTAACTAGAAACACAGCAGTAATTAATATGTAGAAATATTCCACAATACCACTGCAGCAATATACCTGCAAAACTAAAAATATGCCAAATCAAGGGACAGCATAACCGAAGGACAGCAAGACATATAAGCAAAATAAAAAATTTGCCAACAAGTAGGAAACTCAATCCAAACCTATAGCATAATTGAAGGACATAATATATGGAGCTAACCAAAAATGGGTAATACAGCAGGCCATGCATAACAAAATAGAAATCAAATTTGAATATAAGGGGAATCAAGAGAGTCACTTAATAAAAGGCACTTTAAGTGATGCATAGGAGTAACACCGACCAAAGGATTAGTGTTACCCTTAGCCATCTTAGCAAGCCAATCAGCCAGAGAGTTCCCTTCATGAAAAATAAAAGAAATGCGGACATTAATATTGAAAACTTTGATAGCCTCCTTAATTCTTCTCTAAGTCTAAAGAACATTCCAAATGGGTACATCAAAGGTACTGAAATTCTTAAAAAGCAATAAAGAGTCTGTCTCAATGATGATATTGGAGAAATTACAAGAGTCAGCAACCAGCAGGAAAAGCAGAAAAGCCCAGCTTTTGGCTTCTAAAGCAGATGAAGCATTAATGCCCCAAGTGTTTGCAAAAACCCCCCCCCGCCCCCGCAGCCGTGAAAGTCCAGCTTCCATCGATATTAATCTTGGTCCAACCCAGGGGTGGTGGTTGCCACCTAATCACGGTGGCCGTCCTAATCACTCGAGGTTGTAAGCAAGAAATGTCCTAACCAAAGATACGATTCAGTTGATAGTAATATGCTAAAATATAAGAAATAATATTAGCAGGAGATAGATCCGTAAGCAAATGTTTAAAACTATTTCTAGCCATCCAGATAAACCAAAAGACAACCAAAGGAAAGCATAAGAGTTTTTTATCAACCAAGGCAGCAGCTTTCCAAGTACGTAAGTAGTCTATCATGTAAGAACTATGAGGCAAACAAATCCGAAAATGTTGTCCTAATAAGCACCAAACCTCTCTAGCATAGGCACATTGAAAGAAAAGGTGCCCTTGGGATTCTTCATCTTTCTTACAAATATAACACTGAGAAGCAATCTTAAGAGCTTTATGTTTGAGAATATCATCAAGTGGAAGCAGCTTAAGTGAAAATTTCCACAGAAATAAAAGAGATAGAAGGGTTAAAAATAATATTCCAAATATGCTTGCCCCAATGCCAATTACTAAAGTTATAGATGTTGTAGTATAAAAATTTTGTAGGAGAAGTAGAAGTAGTAGAAATTTACTCTTTCATTCTCTTACTTATAGGAATTAATTTTATCGTAGTCATCACTGATGGCGTCGTTTAATTTATGAACATCCCAATGACCATTCAACCAACAATCCGAGAGAATCAAGTTATTATTAAGTATATGAGGTGAAAAATTGGAATCTCCTTGACCCCATTGATTGTGCCAGAAGGAAATGTTACCGTCACCAATATCCCAAAAACTTAGCAGCAATCGAGCTGGCAGTAGTGATGGCTTTCCAAATTTTAGAATCACCTACTTTCCAATTAACAATATCCGGATTTATGCTAGCACAATATTTATGATGCATGAAACGGGCCTATAAGGAGGTATTGGCATGGAATTTGAACCAAAGCTTGCACATACTAATATCCAAGACTTGCTTCAAATTCTTAATACCTAGACCCCCCGCAATAAAAGGTTTAGAGATTTTATCAAAGGTGGCCCAGTGTTTTCCGGTATTAGTGCCCGACCAGATAAATTGATTAAAAAGCTTCTCTAAGGTGTTTTGGGTACTCTTTTTATGTTTTAAAACTTGTAAAGCATAAGGTGGAATACTCATCAAGATACTTCTAAGTAAAGTAATCCTCCCACCATTAGAGAGAAAAAAATTCCTCCAATCATTAATCTTATGGTTGATTTTATCTACCACATCATTTAATTGAGTTTGTTTCTGATGACCCCAGAGTAAACTAACACCAAAATATTTGAGGGGGGGAGGCAACTTGATAACCAGTAAAAGAGGTAGCCCAATTAACAATAGTACGTTTAACGTGCTTCCCAAAGTATAGTTGACATTTTGCTTTATTGAAATATAATCCAGATGTGTCTTGAAACTTCTCCAAAACCTGCATAATTGAAAGAAGATTTAGCAGCATTAGCAAAAATAATAGCATCATCCACATAGGTCAGGTGGCTGACCAAAATGGAAGATTTGTGTGAGAATTGGGAATAGGTTTTGCTCAACTGCAAATTGTTAAGTAAATGAGAGAAATAGTCAAAGACAATAATGAAAATAGTCGGGGACAGAGGGTCACCTTGCTTGATGCCCTTTTGAGCAAAAAAGAAACCATAGGAAGTGTCATTAACCATAATAGAATAGTGGTTATTCATCAATCATCTTTTGATAAGAGAGCAGAAATTATCATGAAAACCAAGAGCATGAAGAATGTTAATAATAAAATCATAGCTTAAGGTATCAAAAGCCTTTTTAATATCAAGATTGATCACCATGTTTCTGCCTCTACATTTTTTATCCAAATCCTGAAAAAGATCTAGAGAAAGAAGGATATTGTCAGTAATCTCTCTACCTTTAATAAAGGCAGATTGCTATAGAGAAATTATATTATTGAGGTGAGGCTGCAATCTGACTATAATGAGCTTGCTTATGACTTTAGATATAACAGAGGTGAGGGATTTAAGGCAAAATTTATCCCAACTACTTTTGTCGGCCCCCTTCAGGATGAGCACAATGAGGGAGGAAGTAAAATATTTTCCCGGATCGATCCCCTGAAAGAAGCTTTGAATGGCATTAGTAACATCCCCTTTAATAATCTCCCAACATGACACATAAAAATGAGAAGTAAAACCATCAGGACACTTTATTAGGATTAATATCCTTAAACATAGCAAAACTCACTTGTTCAGTTGGGATATCAGTGAGAGTAATGTTAGAGGTGTACTGATGATCTTTGGAGAAGATATCAGTATCAATTTTGTGTGCCTGCGTATTAACCTGGAAAAAATTAGAGAAATAATCAATGACATTGTTACCAATATCATCTTTGTCCATGAGAGTTCTGCCATCAGTTGTTTTGATATTTAAAATTGTATTTAAATTTCTTTTATATTTAATCAAAGCATGGAAGTAATTAGTGTTCCTATCACCCACCACATTTAAAATAGATATCAGATATCATTGGCTTTCTGCTGTAAAAAATTTTCCTCCAAAGAGATAGCTCCCAGAAGAGTGGCATGCGCTTGCGCTAACTCAGAAACAATAGTAAGAGAAGGAGAGGTGTCCCCTTCAAGAGTGTCAACAACCATTTGAGCTTCTTTAACCTTGTTATGCTCATTGTCAAATGTATCGTAGTTCCACCCCTTGAGCTTAGCAGCAACCTGTTTATGAAGTTGCCAAAGCACATACCAGGGATTCCCGATTCTGTTAGTGTTCCAAGCCTACTTAACAATACTTAAAAAAGTGTTAGGTGAAGTCTAGACAATAAGAAATTTAAAATGATACGAAGCAGCTTTAGTAGTAAAAGCAAGAGAAAGTAAAATGAGATTGTGATCAGAACCAGCATGACTTAAATATTGAACTTTTGCAATGTGAAAATAATTAAGAAAGGGTGGATTGCCCAAAAAATGATCAAGACGTTGGAACATAGAACCTCTCCTTCAATTAAAAGGAGCACCCGAGAAACCTAAATAAAAGAGGCCCGCCTCGACAATTTTATCACACAATTTTATCACAAAACTCCTCGACAATTTTATCACAAAACTTGCTAATAAGCCTGGGATCCGTACAACGACCACCCTTCCTTTCTGTGGGGGTCATGAAAATGTTGAAATCCCCCCCAACAAACCAGTTCTCTTTAATATGATCCCCCATAAGCAGGAGATTATCCCAAAGCTAGAATTTTTCAGGTAATAAAGAGCTAGATTAAACAAAAGTGGCCCAAGAGAAGAAAGTATCCAATTTAAAATAAACCAAAACAAACTGATTATCATTTTCCACGATATTGAGATCAATATTATGCTTCCAAAAAATCCAAATTTTGTTATTAGTATTACAAAAGTGATTATATTGTTTAAACTTCCTAAGAACGCTCTCTTTGTTGAGAGAAACCAAAGGTTCCAAAAGAGCAAAGATAGAAAGATTATTGAGCCTACATAAGTGCTTGAGTCTATTAAGGGAGAAAGGGTCCGCCACTCCCCTAATATTCCAAAACATAATATTAAACATGATTATTCAGAACACCCCTTCTAGAAGACCTAGGAAGGGTATTGAATATTTCACCATCTGAATGATATTTATCATTAATAATGATATTTTCACGATTTAGATGTAAAAGCTCATTTTTTCTTTTATTTTTGTTTTTACTTGGTTTTTGCACTAACCATTCTTCCTCAAGGGCGTTCGCAGCATTCGATAGAGTATTATCAAGAATCAATTCAACGGGAAAAGAAGACCCCGACACTTTCTCAGTGCTATTGTTTAACATAATATCATTCGCAGAAAGAAGACGACCCTGTAAACATTCTTTCCCATGTTTATCAGTATTAAGAGCATAAGGAATAGCAACATGAGGTGAAACAACAATAGGTTCACCAATATTAACAATTTCAGTGATCTCAATTCCCTCATATAGGCCTTCTTTACCTTTTTCAAAAATATCCGACTCTTTCTCGATATTTTTATTCGGTTAAGGAGAAATTTTTAATCTATCTTGCTTTTGTATATTTGCAATAGTATCATGGGGAGAGAAACAGGTAAAATATCTTCCTAAAAAATATCGGCGTTAGTGACATGAGGAAAATTAATCATAGGCTCACTACTATTAGCAATATCAGAGGTCTCAATTCACATAACAAGACCTTCCATAGTTTTGGTATTATCAGTAATAGGGGGAGAGGGGATAATTCTCTCTACATCATTCTCAGGGAGCAGATAGTGTGATGGGGCAGCAGGGGTGGGCCTATGCTTCAAATGAGGGTATAGACAAAAACAATGAGAAGGGATATGTCCGAACATACGACAATGAGTACAATATGGTGAATGATTTTCCAGTTCAACTTTCTACCAATAGCCTCTATGTTCGGACCCTATCCAAATCTCATCACAAAATGGTAAGGTAATGTTACGCTCAACCAGAACCCTCACCTCTGAAGGCTTGCTTAATAAGAAGGTGGGGCCATCCACTTTTAATGGCTTACCATAAGCCGAGGCAAGAGAAAAAAGCACTTCATGATTGAACAAATGAAATTTGAGCCCAGGAAAACGCAACCAAATGGGAATTATAAAACTTCATGCCGAACACAGACACACTTTTTGAGCTTGAAATATAAACGAGTCAAGCACGATCTGAGTCTGGGCTCGCTTGTGTTTGGCTTGTTTACACCCCTAATCAAGAGAAAACAACTTTTACTAGTACTTATAGAACTTTCACTTTTAGAAGTATGTCATTTGTATTATGTAACGCCCCTGCAACTGTTAAATGTATGATGTCAATTTTTTGTGATTTAATTGAAAAAGGAGTTGAAATTTTTATGATGATTTCTCAGTCTTTGGGACTTCTTTCAATTTATGTTTACATAATTTAAAGAGTTTTAAAATGTTGTGAAGAAACAAACCTTGTTCTCAACTAGAAAAAAATAATAATTTATGGTTGCAAGAGGAATAGTCTTAAGAAAATGTCATGGAAGTTGATCCTGCGAAAATTCAAGTTATTACTGAATTGCCACCACCTACAAATGTGAAGGGAATAAGAAGTTTTCTAGGAAATGATGGTTTCTACATTTGTTATATTAAAGATTATTCAAAAATTTCCAAGCCATTATGTCAAATTTTAGAAAAATATGTCAACTTTAAATTTAATGATGAATGCATATATGCCTTTATTTTATTAAAAGAGAAATTAATCATTGCACCTATTATTGTTTCACCTAATTGGACAAAACCTTTGAATTAATGTGTGATGCTAGTGTTTATGGTATAGGGGCTATTTTTGGACAGAGATATGACAAAATATTTAAGGTGATATACTATACTAGTAAAACCCTTAATGAGGCTCAAATTAATTACATTACCACTGAAAAGGAATTATTAGCTATAGTGTTTGCTTTTAATAAATTTAGATCTTATCTTTTTCAAAACCAAATGTATTGTGCATAATGTTCATTCTATTATAAAGTATTTAATGATGAAGAAGGATGTAAAACCACGATTAATTAGATGGGTCCTTCAAATGGAAGAATTGATTTTCAAGTTATAGATAGGAAGGGTACTGATAATCAAATAGCTGATCATCTGTCAAGGCTTGAACAGGAAAATAAAAAGATTTAAATAATGAAAATAATGAGAGCTTTCTTGATGAACATTTGTATGGGATTAATGAATGACAAATTCCATGGTATGTTGATATACTGAAGTACTTAGTAATATTTTACCTTATGGATTAGATAGTCATCAAATTAAAAAGTTCTTATGATTCAAAAATTTTACTTTTAGGATGACCCTTATTTATGTAAACAATGTAAGGACTTGATTATTCAAAGATGTGTACCATAGAAGAAACTCAAGGAATTATTCAAAAATGTCATCAATCAGATTTTGGGAGACATTTTTTGGGGGACATTTTGGAGACATTTTGGAGTGGATAAAATTGTATTTAAGATTTTACAATCTAGATTTTATTAGCCTACATTATTTAGGGATGTTAATAATTATATAAAAAGTATGTGATCAGTATCAGAGAGTAGGCAATATTTCTAGAAAAGATTAAATGCTCCTAAATTTTACTCTTGAGGTTGAAATCTTTGATGCTTGAGGATTAGATTTCATGGGTCCATTTGTACCATCTTTTGGAAAGATTTATATTTTAATAGTTGTGGATTATGTTTCTAAATGGATTGAAGTTGTTGCTTTACCTCACTTTCATCCTAAAAGTGTAGCAAAGTTTTTAAGAAAGAATGTTTTCACAAGATTTGGAATGCCATGAGTTATCATTACAAATGGGGAAAGTCATTTCAGGAATAAAATGATTGAAACTTGAACTCAAACATTTGGGACTAAACATCATATTGCCACAACTTATCATCCTCAAACCAGTGGTCTAGCAGAAGTATCCAATCAAGAAAGAATATTAGAAAAAAGGGTAAATCCTAAAAGGACTAATTGGTCTGCTAGGCTTGATAATCCTTTATGGACATATAAGGCTGCTTATAAAACACCTATAGGAATGACACAATATAGGCTCATATAAGGGAAAACATGTCACTTACTAGTTGAGTTGGAACATAAAGCTTGCTTAACGATTAAATAGTTTAATTATAATTTGAAAGATGTTGGAGAGAAGTGATTGCTGCAATTAAATGAACATGATGAATTGAGAAATGGAGCTTATAAGAATGCCAAAATTTATTAGGAGAAAACAAAATTTAGGAATGATCAAAAAATTTTGAAAAAGCATTTTGAGCCTAGATAAGAAGTATTTCCTTATAAGTCAAGATTGAAATTATTTCTAAGGAAACATAAATCCAGGTGGTCAGGACCATTTTTTATGGTAAGAGCATATCCATATGGAGCTGTTGATATTGAAGATCCAAAAACTGTGAGAGTGGTTAAGGTAAATGACAAATTAAAAAATTACATGAGTGGAGAGGGTCTTGCTTTTGAAGAGATCCTAATGTTCTGCCAAACCTAAGTAAAATAATGGTTATGTCGGGGTGATGGTGTTAAACCAAGCACTTTATGGGAGGCAACTCATAGTTATCGATGTGATTTGGATTTGAAATGTTGTTGTGATGAGTTCTATATAGTAATTGTGAGTCTTATACACTTTTTTTTGGCACAAAACATTATTATATTAAAGGACTTGAATTTTGGAATAAATAAATTTAAGAATTGAGTATTACGGTTTGGCACTATAGCGCTAGATCTGATGCTATAGAGTCACAGTTCTAATAGCTCCTTTAAACTACCAAAAATTTGGTTTCCTTACTTCTTTCTCTATATAAAACTTCCTAGGATGGGATTTGAAGTATCCCTATGACATTCCTATGTATTCTAAAGAAATTTGAAAGTGGGAATTTCTTTTGAGAGATCATGGAGAGCAATGACAATGGGAAATTTGAAGAAAAGAAGTTGGTGCATAAGGATGCTCAGACCTACATCAATGGATATCATGTATTAAGTCAGGAGTGCCACATGGACAAACTTGAGAAGATTGAAGGTGAGATTTCTCTTCTGCATACAAAGTTTAAAAAGTTGTTCCACCAATACGAGCATATAGATTGGCAGTTGAAACTGCAATTCAATAGTTTGGCTTGTTTCCAAGATAGTCAAGTGACTATGTATAACACTAACAAGTGGATCAACGATAAATTTACTAAGAAATTTCCTCATGCACCCTTTTACCATTCCTATGATTGAAATTTTTTGGTGAGTGGAATGGAAAATATCACTACTGATCAAGAGTGGTCCTAAAGGATGTTTTTATATAAATATTTTTGTTTATATTTATATAAATATTTTTGTTTTAGTGTTATGTGATTCCATGTGGTGTGCCTATCTTATTTGTATTAAGACTTAGTGTGTTGTTTTTGTTGTATGAACATTTAATGATGTCTTTGTGGCTATGTCGTATGTATTGAACCTACAATTAAAATAAGAAAACCAGTTCTATTTTATTGTCTAAATTGGCCTTAAGTATTCATATTGGAATATGCAAACTTGAAATTTGGGAATGATGAAAAACTCAATAACTATAAAATTGGCCATTAAAACATGAAGAATAGCATTTTCACATCCTATATTTCGATTTCCTTTTCAAATATTAATAATTTTAAAATTTGGATGGGTATGAATGATGTTAAAGCACCACTTTTGGGTGCTATAACGCTATTCATCAGGCTAAGCAGAGCGCTATAGTGTCACTGCCTGATGTTATAGCACCGAATAAACCTGTGAGTCATTTTAAGAGCCTGAACCCACAATTTTTTCCCATTTTCAACCTTGGTTCATCTCCTTCCTTCATTTTTTTGCATTTTTCTCCCATATGGTTTCATTTTGTGTTTGATTGACTGAATTTATCTTGAAAATTTTGAGATTAATCATGGCTCCTAAAATGAAGAGAGAGAAGGAAAAAAAACTATTGATTCCGATAAGTTTGCCAGTGCAAGGGCACGGGATAGGTAAGCTGACCTGCAATCAAAGAAACTTATTGCAGAACATAGTTTCTTACGTCATGGCGGAACAATTGAGTACTTGATTGTGGATTTGGTTATGGAGTGATAGTGGAAAAGCTTTTGTTATTTCACTGACGTATTTGTAATTTTAATTGTTTGAGAGTTCTATGCTAACCTGCCAAAAAAATCTGATGATTTGGTTTATGTACGAGAGCAATACGTAGATATCAGTTCTGATCGTATTAAATACATTTACAAGCTGCAAAGTGTTCCAACTTGTTTCTTTTCTGAGTTCCATTCTACTGATAATGAATTGGATGAGATTACGGGATTTTTACCTAATGGAAATGGAGTCTGGAAGATTAAAAATGGGCGACGAGTAAACTTTCTTTCTCAAAACTTAATGTTCATTCTCGAGCATGACACTATTTTATATATGGTAGATTGCTGCCTACCAACCATTTCAGTGAGGTAATCTATGAGAAAGACACTTTAAAGTATTGTATTTAGATTAAGAAACCTATTGAAATTGGCTTCCTTAAGGAACTACAGGAGGTTCGGGCTACCTTGGTTTTATTACTACCTTGTGTGTTGAATCTGGTGTGAGGTGTGAGACTTGGGAAGAAAATTTGCCATCACATAAACATATTGGAAAAACAAAATTGGAAAAATATGAGAAACAATTTGGGACTAGACCTAGGGCTAGATTTAACATACATTTTACTTCAGCTTCTACTTATGTTCTTGCTCCTACTCTTATACCATCTACTTCTAATACTATTTCTCTGACTTTTATTATGGAACAAATGATGATTCAACAAGGAGATATCATAACTTTACAGAATCAAGTAAAAGGTCTTAAATCTCACTTGTACAAAACTGATGATATTATGTTGAGGAAAGTTGAGTATGATTTTGCCTGTAAGGAGGCTATGATGAGATACATGGGGTGTGATCATTCTGTGGAGTTTCCTACTTGCCTCATTTTCATACCATATCAGACTTCTGAGATGGACGAGGATATAGATTTGGGAGATGGTAGTGATGATGATGCTGGTGATGATGAAGATGTTAATGTGTAGTGTGTTGTTTTCTTTCTTTCCTTTGGTGTGTTTGAATATTTGAAATTTATTGTGTTAGTGATTAGTTGTATTTTTTTACAGCATGCTTGTATTTAGTTTTTTTTCTGTTAGACTATTACTTCTACTCTTTATCTTTTGCCCCAATTTGAATACTAGAGTGGTGTTTATTTTATGTTTTTTATAGTTATGCATGTTAATCTTATGTTTATCACCACTCTGTACTTGCCTTTACTAGATGTACCTGCACCAATTTCCCTGTTTTAAATTTTAAAACATTTTCTCTTTCTTCATGAACTTTCTTTCTTTAAATCAGTTTAAAAAATTTAAGTTTGGGGGAAGGGAGAAATTTTTTTTTAAACTAAATTTTATTTGTCCTCAAGAAATTATATTGTTCAAAATTATTCTTAAAATAACCTGTAGCGTGTAGAGTTAACTTTAGAAAAATATATTTTTGATTTTATGAAAGTTATAGAAAACCTAAGTAAAAGTTTTTAATAATAAAGGATAATTCTAGAATTAAGAATTATTTTAAGAAGGGTTCGGAGTTATGCTTTTGCTATTTAAAGTAGCAAACTGTATTTTGGAAATATTAAGGATCTTAGATTTAGACTTGAAAAGAAAAATTTGAGACCTTCTGAAAAATCTTCAAAACTAATACACATTTGTTAAAATAAATAAATGTGAGATGTTTTTAACTTTAAGAGGAGGATAGTGGAGTTCAAATTCATTAAAGACTATCCAGATAAAGTAATCCTCACATGGCATATAAAAAAGAGAGAAACAAAAGAAGAAAATATTAAAAATGATCCTAAAAGAAAACGAAAAAGAAAAGTAAAAAGAGAAAATATGCGAGGAGAAGCTTGAGGAGAAGCTTGAGGAGATGCATAATAATAATAAAAAAATTGGTTCTACTTGAATCATCTTAAGGAAAGAAACTTAGTTACATTTCTAACATAGACTTAGAAGTATTAGCACCTTTACTAATAAAGTTCACATGCAATTCTTTTTCTACTAATTCTTCTAAGTATCTTAAGTATAATAAATTGCTGTTATTTTTGAAATAAATAAAAAATTAGAACTTTTAAACTTGACTGTTAAATATTCTTGTATTTTAGTTTTTGAACAGAGTTGTTAAATTTTTTTTTTGAAACTTTCACAATAACATTTATAAAGCAGAAATTATAGAAGCCTTTAGGTTAAATTTGCTACCACTTGTTATAAATTTTATATGGTATAAGAAGTTAATTGAGGACAGCAACATTTAAGTTTGGGGGAATTGATCTACTTAAAAATAACCTATTCTAGTGCATATTTTATAAGCATGTTATGTACATTTTTAATGATATTGTACTTTAAAGGAAGATATTTTGCATGTTTTAGGTTTCAGGTACATGGAATGAACATTTAGAGAAAATGAGGGAAATTTTGGGCAAAATTGAAGATTTTTGTGTGGCGCTATAGCGCCACCCCTTGGTCCCATGGTGCCATAAACGAGCGAGATGGGCGCTATAGTGACCCAGACTGGCGTTATAGCACTAGTAACTATTTTTCTAGAAGATCCATTGAATTTGACTGAATTTTGGATGGGTATTTGAAGCAACTCTTGGTTATTTTTTGTTTTCTATTTAATGAGAAATATTTGGCAAAATTTAGAGACATTTTGGACCCTCAAAACATCAATTGGGCGGCAATAGCTAGTTAGGGTTTTCATATTTTGTGTTCAAGTGTAAGTGTGACTTTGTTTTAGTGTAAAAAGGTTGGAGATTTCTTGAAGGAAACTCCAGAAGTTTACTTGCGGAGAAGTCATAAAATACTTTGTATTTGTGTTTAAGTTTTTTGTTGAAAGACTTGAATTTCAATGCAAATGTTTTATTTTTTTTAATATCCATGAAATCTGAGTAGTTCCTTTTCTTTCTCCTACCATATGGGATTTAATCTTGTGGGATTAGAATGATTTAAAGATTTTTTCTTACTCTAAAAAATTATGATAGTGTTTTCACCAAATTTTCATTTACTTTACAAACTGGACGCTTGTGAGGTTAAAATCTTTTGAGAAACATAATGACCTGGGAGGGCTATTATTTCACCCAACTAGTGGATACCACGCTTCATTCTAGGCAGAGCCATTGTGATCACCTAAAGGGGAGTGCAAATAAATTGGGAGATAAGTTTTGATGGGCGTAGAATTGGTTAGTTCTAGAGTGACAGGCTAGATTCTTATCAATTTGGCTTAAGGTTTAGTACGCTGCCGTTTTCTACACCGACGTCTGAGTGTAGTTTCAAATAAGCAAAAGTTCCCATATTACGGACAGATGCAGGTAAAGAAGTTTGTCCATAAAACTAATAAAATTAATATTATGATAGAATCTTGGAATATATGTACTCTCAATGGTAAATTAATGAAATTAATTGATATTATGATTCATAGAAAAATTATTATTTTATTTATTCATGAAACTAAATGGGTTGGAGAAAATGCTATGAAGATTGATAACTTAGGTTTTAAACTTTGGTATTCTGGTGATAGTCACACTAGAAATGGTGTATGTGTAATTATAGATAAGAGTTTGAAAGATAATATTGTAAAAATTAATAGAGTTGAAGATAGAATTATAGCCCTTAAGATTATCATTGATACTAAGATTTTTAATATTATAAGTGTTTATGTTCCTTAAATAGGTTTAGATATAGGGTTTGAAGATAAATTCTGGAATGACTTAGAAGACTTGATACAAATAGTATCTCTTGAAGAAATAATTTTTATTGGAGTAGATTTAAATGGACATGTCGGTAGAGTGGTAGAAGATTTTAGAGATATTCATGGTGGCTACGGTTTTGGATTGATTAGTGAAGAATGTAGAGCTATTTTAGATTTTGTTTTAGCGTATGATTTTGTCATTACTAATATTTTATTCAAGAAAGATATGAACATCTTATTACTTATAAGAATGGATCTAATAAGACACAATTTGATTATTTTCATATAAGAAGAAGAGATCATCGAGATTGTAAAGATTGCAAGGTCATTCCAAGTGAGGATTTAAGTCCCCATCATCGTTTATTAGTTCTAGATTTTAAGATGAAGAGTTGTAAAATAGAAAATATTAGTACTCACCATCGTAAAATTAGATGGGGAACCTAAAAGAAACAAATAAAATTAATTTTATGAGTAAAATTCAAGATTTCAAAATTTGGGATATTCATGAAGAAGCAAATGTGATGTGGGATAAAGTATCAAGCGCTATTAAACATGTAGCAACAGATTTTCTTGGAGAATCAAAGGGAAAAATATTTACAAATAAAAATAGTTTGTGGTGGAATAATAATGTGCAAGAAAAGATAAAATATAAGAAGTTATGTTATAAAAATTGGTTTAAATGTAAAAGCTTAGAGAACTGGAGAAAATATCAAACGGCCCGCAGGGAGTCTAAAAAAATAATCTGTGAAGCTTAAAATTATACTTTTAGTGATCTTTATAACAGATTAGATACTAAGGAGGGTGAAAAATATATGTATAAACTAG
>NW_018165407.1:75046-78627 GCF_001263595.1 Phalaenopsis equestris
CCTTCTTTTTTTTTTTTTTTATGCTTTTGGTTTTACTTTTGAATGAAAATATGACACTAAATAGGACGCAATGAAGAAAAAGGATTCATGTAGCCGACCCCACGTAGTGGGATTAAGGCTTTGTTGTTGTTGTTGTTGTTGTTGTTTAGTACGCTGATGGTGGGATTCAACCATCATGGTGGCATAGGCTTAGGGGCATCTAGAGGTGAGAGGCTAGATAATTATGATGTGGAATCAAGTTATTAAGGAAAGTTCCTTAAGTTAGCCAATGTTCTTTG
This sequence comes from Phalaenopsis equestris, assembly GCF_001263595.1. Classification (NCBI taxonomy): domain Eukaryota; kingdom Viridiplantae; phylum Streptophyta; class Magnoliopsida; order Asparagales; family Orchidaceae; genus Phalaenopsis; species Phalaenopsis equestris. The sequence goes on from NW_018165407.1 coordinate 75,325, forward strand.
CTAGCATCAGCAAGGGGTAAAGAATAAGGTATGCTTCTATTTGTCACAATACATCAATTTTGTCTTAAATCACTCGAGTCCTACATATATTAAAATCTTTTTGCAAGGGGAAAGGTTTTTCATAATATCCAAACTTGCTATTATATTTTGTTAAGCTGTTACATTTAGTTGTTACTTTCTTGTTAACTCTTTAGTAGTAATTTTTAGTAAGCATATCATTTTATTCCTCTTATCTGTTTAATTTGTAATTTAAATAAAATTTCTGTAAGTTGATTTTAAGAGTTACAGCATTCCTGGATCGATAATAAGGGTTTTAAAAAAATCTTATATTTCTTGAAACGATACGTATACTTGCGTAGTACCCCTAGTGTGACAATCTATTATAAATCATTACATTTGTTCACACTAGCTACTAGATATAATTTGAGACATATTTTCTGGCAAAATTTTGGAGATTAAAAATACACGTAATTGTGGGTCTAGTCAAGAGCAAGCCAAATTTCCTCCTCAGTAGGAATGGAAGTGAGATCCAGACCTCTAGTATAGAGCCTATCTTCACAAAAACAATCTAGCTTGCAATGAGTCGTAGAGATTTTGGGTGATGTGAACAAATTTTGAAAATATTGTACAGCATCACGAGCAATCTCTATGGATTCATCAAGCCAACTCTCACTCACAATATGAATTTTGTGAATTTCATTACATTTCCCCTTAAAGTTTTCTATCCCCATTCATAAATTTAGTCATAATAGCTTTCTATTTAAATAAAGTTTCTTTACAAGAGGTAACTATAAGCAGGTGTTCACTAGCTTCAAAGAGTGCAACCTCATTCACCTGATCTGATGTAAAAGCTTTCTCCAGATTCCCAACTTCTAGCTCAACTTGCTCCACTTTACTTAAAATTTCCCCAAAGCAGTTCCAATTCCATAAATTGAGTGCATTGCCTACCTTTTTTGTTAAGAAACCAAAGCTAAATCTAGAGGTTTTGATGTATAATGCCTTGCCAATGTTGAAAGAGAAGCTGTAGAATTTTAGGATGAGCTTACCACATGTTTGATATCTGAAAGGGGATCTGTCAATTTTCACTACCACTAATATAGTGATGAAAAGTGGCCTGTGATCAGACCCTGTCACATTCAAGTGATGGATAGAGGTGTCAAGAATATTTTTAAACCAACGAGTCTTTGCCAAGAACCTGTCTAGTCTTTCCCAGATTTTTCCTCTCCTCCAAGTAAACTTTAGGCTCTGGAACCCCAAATGATTAAGACCAGCTTTCTGTATATTATCATTGAATTTGGTCATCCTATGAATGTTAGTAGATCCCCTCCCAATTTTTTTTATATGAGCTGAGATACAATTAAAGTCTCCCGCCACTATCCAGCTAGAAGTCATAGAGTGATTAATACAAAACAGTGTTTATCAAAGCTCAGATCTAGCCTCCATGGTGTGGCCATCATAAATAAAGGTAGCAAAACTAATAAAACCATTAATATTGAATTCCATGTGTATAAATTGAGAATAGACCAAATTATTTATTTCCTGCAAAAATCCCATATCTTTTTGTTGGAGTTAGCATAAAGTTTAAAACCAGGTAACATTTTTGTAATTTTTTGGGGGTTTATAGATATCATTGGCTCAAGTACAGCTGCGCACCAAGGTTTATGCTTTTTATCGAGGTGGAGTAGTCTATTAAGGGAATTGAGATGAGCAATCCCCATAATATTTCATAAAAGGAAATTAATCATTTTGAAGAGATTTTTCTCTCCCTCTAGTGAATTTAGAAGGAGACTCACCCAACAATTGTGAATTGACACCCGCAATTATAAAATTATCATCCTGAAATTTTTTTAGCTTAAAAAGACCTTTCTTTTTCTTCCTTGCTTTTTGAACTTGTCAATCTTCTTCCATAAGTAGTTGGAGGTCATTGCTATTGACACTCTCCCTTGGGGACTCAGGTGAAGATGGTAAAGAGCACTGCTCATCCAGGACATGAACCAGTCCTTTGTAAAGTGAAATAGTGGGAAACTCATGATCAAGAGCTAGATGAGGATGAGTAAGCACAACATCCTCCAATTTTTTAGAATTCAACAGTTGTGTCTCACCAAGACTAGAGGCTTGATCCTGAGGACCTGTAGGTCTCTCAAGCCTAAAATTTAACAAACTCTGAACAACTAGTGGAGCATCAATATCATGTTTATTAGCAATTGGCTCGGCCACAAGACACTCAGTATCAACAAGAGGAGCAACAAAAGGAGCAGGGGAGAAACTCAAAGTTTAGGATGAGTTTTGAAACGCTTATTGTGAGTATGAACAAACATTCTACAGCTTTCAGGGTAGTATAGCCGATACTCTATAATAGTAGGTTGCCAGCACCCATTATGAGCAATACCAATCCGTATTTCATGAACATCAGGTAGAGTGATATCCCTTTCAATTAGAATTATTGCAACTGAGGGTCTAGTGAGGTTGAAGGTAGAAATATCTACTTTCATAGGTCATCCAAGGATGGCTGCAAGTGAGAAGAGAAATTGATGGTTAAAGAAGTGTAGTTTAAGCCCAGAGAATTTATACCATACTAGAACAATTGGGGGCTCTTGAGTAGGGTCAAAATCTAAGGACCACATAAGCATCTTCATGGAATTTCCTTTAAACTTAATATACTTCTTAGAGAAAATATTAATGTAGTCTTCTTTTTTAGTTACGTAAATCATTACATGTCTCTCATCAAAATCTCCAACTTTCTAGGCTCCCACAAGCATAAAATCTTCAGAGCATTTCCTAATAAGTTCCATTCTAGGGTGTCCAAGTTGGAACTTCCATACAAGGGTGAACTTAAAAGGCTCGGCCAATGCATTAACTTCAGCATCAGTAATAAATAATGCATTTTCCCCCCTTTCTTACCAGCCTTAAGAGGCAATTTCCCCAACCATTTAGAGTATCGTGATATTATTTTGGGAACACCAAATTGTTAGTAGTAATGGATATTTCAAAGATTTTAATAGCCTCGGAGCAAGTGGCCCTCCTATGTGCAGGAACTCCAACGACATTTAATGATAAAGTGGGAAACTCATTAATGTGGTCCATTCAACCAATGTCACAGTAACTAATGAAAAAGTATCTAAGTGGGTGAAACACTTCAATACACCCAAAAAACACCAAAACACCAAGGAACTCCCGTAATAAAACTAAAGATACTCCTAAAGAGAAACCTTCCAAATGAGTAACTGAAAGAGGAAGATTAGCCTTTATCAGTCGCCATTATCGCTGACAACCCGAATAGAGCTTTACGCATATATATATATA
>NW_018165407.1:78744-106616 GCF_001263595.1 Phalaenopsis equestris
ATATATATATATATATATATATATATACACACACATATAAAATGGTGGTTAGATTTCTTGGTGCTCTGCTAAGGTTTTTGTGGAATGGATGACTGCGACATTTGTTGTGGTGTGATTTCTGCATTTATTAGCTCCTTCCCTAGAGTGCTGGTGGCTTTTGGTTTCTTTGTTGTTGGTGTTTTTTTTTGGTTTTCCCTCTTCCTAGGCGAAGTAAAGTTTAAATTTTACTGTTCCATTGGTTTTGGTAACTTTTCGGTGGGGTGATTTTCGTGACTTTGTTCCTCTTCCTCCTTTTTATCCTGATGACTGATTCTGATGCATTGGATTTGAACACCAATATCCACTTGCCAAAAGCTACATTTCCTGATATAGTTGGCAAGGGTTTTGAAAATATTAAAAATTATGATGAGCTAGTTTTTCCTCAATCATTCCATGAGGGTACTGACCCTATTTTTAAGCCTATTAGTAGAAAAGATGGAAAACTTGCCATTTTCTACACTAAGAATGATCTAAATGGGCTCTCTGATGGTTGCAAGTTTACATTGATTGGTAAATTTCAACTTGGACATCCTAAACTTGAAACCATTCAAATTTCTTCGACAGCTTGAAGTTGATTGGGGCTTGGAGAGTGAGTTTGTTGGATGGTAGACATGTTTTAATTAGTTTAACTCAGGAAGAGGACTATGCTCGATTATTCTCTAAATAGATTTTACAAATTGAAGGGGTTTTTATAAAGCTTTTGAACTGGTCACTAGATTTTGACACTAGTAAAGAACTCCATGTAGTTCCCATTTGGTTTAAACTTCCTGGTTTAAAGCTACATTTCTTCAATCATAAGGTTCTCTTCAATATTGGTAAAGCTTTGGGTAGGCCATTGAAATTGGATGTTCCTACATTTAATTTTTCTAGACCTTCAGTGGCAAGAATACTGATTGAAAGAGATATCACTCTTCCTGCAGTGGAGGAGATTTGGCTTGGGACTGAACAAAATGGGTATTGGCAAAGGATTATAGCTGAACAAAGGCCTTATTATTGTCATCAGTGCAAAATGTTTGGACATACTGATGATAGTTGTTTTAGGTTGCACCCCACTTTAAAGAAAGGGCATGATGTTCCCAAAGACCCTGAGAGATTGTTGACTCTCACTAAGAATGGGCTTAATAAGGTCAGAATTTCTGATCATGTTATGTAAGATAACAAGCATGTTGATTTTTGGGCTAGTATCTCTACCTCTATTGCTAAGGGGGAGGGGATGATGGGACTTCATCATTTGATTTTGGGGTGGAGTTGCTTGTCTCTACTCATAGAGCTTCTGAAGTGGAATATGAACAAGTTGGAGAACATAGGGAGGGTAGAGCCAGCCAGGATCTGTCAGGGTAGCCTGAGTTAGTGTTGCTTTAGGATCCTGTTGGTGGGCCTAATGGAGGATTTTCTCTTGATGCTAACTTAATTCAACAAATGAATGATACATTGGAGGAGGATTGGCAAACTCAGAAGTCTAAGAAAAAGAAGAAAGGAACACAGGAATTAAAAAATCTATTAGAGGGTGATCAATCTGGGGTAGAGGCTGCCCATAATCAGGGACAATTTGATTCTCTGGTTAGACCTAGATGGGGGGGGGAAATCAATTTCCTTGGGATGATGAATTTTTTGAGTTGGAATGTGAGGGGATTGGCTCATTCTAGATCCCTTGACAGAATTATGGCCCTTAATAGTATATATAAGTTTTGGATTATTGTTATCTTTGAACCTATGGTTTCCAAATACCATCAAAGGATTTAAAAAAAAAAATTCATGGTTTCCAGTTTTTTTCTAATCTTAATAATAAAATTTAGATTCTCTATAGGAAGGAAATTCAATGTTCTGTGATTAGAGATAATGCACAATTTCTTCATATGAATTTTACACTGGGTTGTAGCTGTGGTCAGGCAACTTTCATCTATGCTAGAAGTTCTAATTTGGCTAGATAGGAGCTATGGAGTCACCTCAGGGAAATTAGCAAATCTGTAAGTTCTTTCTGGTTAGTTGGAGGGGACTTTAATTGCCTATCATCACCAATGAAGAAACTTGGGGGCAGGCCCCCTGACTTGAATATGATTAATAGTTTTAATGATAATATTCAATCAACTGTTTTATTTGATTTGGGATTTAATGGGCCAAAATACACTTGGAGGAGATGTAATCTCTGGGAAAGAATGGACAGAATCCTGGTGAATGTTGTTTGGCTCAAGAAATTCCTTCATACTTCTGCTCATCACCTCACTATGACTTGCTCTAATCATAAACCCCTTCTCATTACTATTTCAGCTTCACCTTCTAAAAGTAAATCTTATTTTAGGTACCTTAATATGTGGTCTTCACATAAGGATTTTCTTCATCAGTTGTCTCATGTATGGAAAGATTGTTCCCACCATAATCCTTGGATCAAATTTTGGTTGCTTCAAAGAAAATGGGTAAACCCTTTTCACAGTGAAATTGGAAGGTTTTTGGTGATATAAATTTCAGGGTTCAGAAAGTTGAAAGAACTGTGGCACTGTTAGAGAACCAGTTGGAAGCTAATCTTGAGGTTGGTTCAGAACTTTTAATGGCTAATGAAGAGTTGATAAATTCCATTGCAATGCAAGTGAAGTTTTATGCCCAAAAAGATGCTAAAATTAAATTCTGTGAGGGGGATAGAAATTCTAAGTATTACCATGCTTGTATTAATTATAGGAGAAAATGCAATACAATCCATAGGATCCTCGATCCTAATGACATTTGGCTTAACGCTCTTCCTCTCTCTCCCTACCCCTTATTCTCATTATTTGTCTCTAACTCTCTCTCTCTCATTATCTCTCTCTTCTCTCTCTCTTTCTTCATCACTATTGCTCCCCACTCTCTTTCTCTATCTCTTTCTTGCTCTATCACAAGAGGTGGAAGAGAGAGGGAGAGTGATAGTGATGAGTTAAAAAGATAAAAGAGGAAGAGAAAAATAGAGAGAAAGGGAGGGACGAGGGAGCGGGTAAAGAGAGAGTTAGAGAGAGAAAAAAGGTAGAAATGAGAAGAGAAAACGAGGGATTGCAGGAGAGACTGTGAGAGACTTGGAGTAGGAGAAAGAGGAGAGAGAGAGGTGAGAAATGAGAGGGAGAAAGAGGAGAGAGAGCGAGAGAAAAAAAGAGAGATAAAGGGAGAGTGATGTTTATATTCTCTCTCTCCTCTCTCCTTCCCTCCCGCTTTAACTCTCTCCTACTCTAATTATATCATTTATTCTCTCTCTTTCTATTTGAAACATTTACTCTTTCTTATTGCTCGATCCTTCCCTGACTTCTCTCTAGCTCTCCATCCCTCTCACTCTCTCTCCCTCACTCCCTCCCTCTCTCAAAACATGAGAGATATAGAGAGAGTGAGTGAGTGAAACAAAGAGAGAGTGAGTGAGTGAGTGAGAGAAAGAGAGAGAAATAGAGAATGAGAAAGAGAAATAAAAGGAAGAAGAGAAGGTTGGAGGGAGGGATGGAGATTGAGAAAGAATGCCTCCATACTCAGTGTCCCTCTCTCACTCTTTCTCTTTTAATCTCTCTAGCTCTCCCTCTCCATCTTTATCCCTCCCTCCCTCCCTTTCTCCATCTTTTGCTCCAAAATTTGTCCTTTTTATCATTTTTGCTCCAAATGCCTAAAAATGATATACCTGGAACATAAAAAATACCCTTCTTTAAAGTGCAATATCACCAAAAATAAGCATAAAATAGGTACTTAAAAAATATATTATTCTGATGTATCAGTTATCTGCCACAATCCTAAATATGGAGACCCTATTAAATATGATTGGGTAATAGTCATGCAAGCAAGTCATTTTAAATCTGGCCCGAAGGCCATGCAGAAAGTAAAAACTGATTTTGAAAAGTCATGAATCTTTTAACCCTAAATTTTGATTTATCTCAATATTTTATCAAAATTTTCAAAGTAGAAAGAATTATAATTTTAGGTTCCTTAATAAGCCTAGGTTATATTTTTGTGAGGTCCCAAATCACAATAAAAAATAATATAAAACACTCCAAACATGCAAGCACTCAAAAATAAATATGAAAAAGGCCCAATTGTCGCTGGGTCGGCAACATATCTCAGGGAAGCAGTAAAAACGGTCGATCTCCGCATATACATGCCCAGTCCTAAATTTATACAAAAAAGTAAAATTCAGACTTAAGGTACAAGATACGAGCTACTGCTCCTAGTCCTTGTCATGTGGTTTGATGCATCATCCACCTTAAAACCAATGCTCGTACCTATTTTTGATACAAACTCTCCTAAGACTCTATGAAATACATCTAAAAAAGGAAAATAATGACTCAACCTACATAAAACAATCTTTAGTGGGCCACACCATGCAACGCAAAATAGTTCATGACCTTAAAATTGGGGGATTTAATAACACTTGCAAGTAAAAGGTTAGAAATCATTACAGGCTCCCCCTTTTAGTACCTGTATGTGCGTATGTATAGGCAGGACACTCTACAGAAGACCGCCCTAATATACTATCATGCACGATAAGCATGCAAACACATCGAAGAACATAAAAAAGGTGACGTTGGCTAGCTAGAAAGACTAAGGAAAACCAACATCACAGAATAATAGCCAGAGGTGTTAAAAAGGCTACCTAACATCCTAAACCCTAGCATAGCACACCATCTAACGATAAGTGTCCTAACCAACATTTAAGTGTTGAGTAAGTCTCTGGGTGTAGCATGACTTTGGTGAGGTCGTCACACCGGCCCCACCTAAAGGATCCAAAGGATCTAAAGGGTGTCACCCAAAAATGAATCTTAAAAGATTTGGCCTCACATATGCATAAGTTTAAAATGCGGTGTGACGTAGTAAGTAGAAAAATATATATTATTATTATTATTATTTTATTTTTAAAATATGGGTCAATAAATGTGGACCTGTAACATGCAAGGGTGACACAAGTTAGATCTCATATATCCTTAGCACAGTCATACTCGTGTCAATCTCGATGACTTAACTCACGTTGCTCCTCGGGATCAACTCGATGAGCAATACTCTTTAAGGCATCATTATTGAATCAAGAGTCATTATCCTAATGAGTCTGGCTCACTATCCATACCAGCATGCAAATGCAAATGCAGGTAGTCAATTCACACAAGTGGTGATAAAGAGTATGTCGTGACGGCATTGACACAAAAAGAGAAAGGTATGCCATGACGGCAAGGGCTCAAATAGGATGGGCATGTGATCCCAATGTCTTAAATGACAGTACGATGTATACATTTATAATCTTAATTTTTAGTTACTTATATTTCTTACTTTGCAATGACACAAAAAACTTTATTTTGAAGCAAATAAAAATGCAATTATTATATTTAAATATGGGATACTACACAAGTATACGTATCACTATAAAGTAATATAAGACTTTTTGATTAAGCACTGAATATCAAACTCACAGGGAGAAATTCAATCTATTAATAAGTCAGAAGAAATTAGATAACAAATTCTACTTCGCAAAATATTCTTACTTATAACTAAAGATGCTATAATAGGAATCAATTTTAGATTCTTTTCGGTAATTTTTTATAATTGAAAATAAAGTAAACAACTAACTAAATTTAACTAGATATTTGTAAGATGAAGGAAATATAAATAAAATATTTTTTTCCTTATCATGAATCAGTAACAAGTATAGGAATTCTATTGTGGAAGCATTCAAATTGTGTTGAGCCAAATAAGAGCAATAGTATTCTTTACCCTTACTAGAAATGCTTCAAAGAGCATTGGCTAATTTAAAATTTGAATAGTCTTGAAGATGGATTAGGTGGGGAAGATACTAGCTCTCACTTTAGAGTTCCCTCTTCTCCCTCCACCTGGGGGCTAACTTCTCACTTCAAAACCTAAAACTATAAATCAAATTGGGGGCTTTAGTCTGCCACTCTAAATTCCTCTAATTCTACACCCTTCAAAGTTTATTTTCCTATTTATTTGCACTCAACCATATGAATTACATTCTCATCCATAAAATCTCATGTGATTCTTAACATTAGGTAACTAAGACAATATCATCACGAATCTTACATGTTATCATAAGAAAATATTAACATTTTAATTGACCAAATCAAGAAGTAAATAAAGCACAAGATTTAAAATTATCACAACTTATTCCAACAATAAAGATTAATACTTCACACAACATCCATCAAACACATAATCACTTATCATTTTAAGAAAAAAGATAAAGAGAACCACTCAAAATTCATGGAGAAATCACAACAACACTTAAGTTTAAAAGTAGAAATCATGCAAATAAATAAGAAGTCTAAAATAAAACCAAATGTAGTCACAAAGATAAAAACTTATCTCAAATCCTCTCCACCAAACTCTTGATGTTCCTTTGAATCTCTTCTCTTCCTTTCTCTTACAATACTCTCTACTCACACACTACAACTCCTCTCTTCTTGTCTATAAAAAGTTATCCTAATTAATCTATGAGAAAGGCGTCGGTGGCTAGAGGTCGTAAGAGAGTGCTCATAAATCCAATCCAAGTCTTATTTTTATAAATTTCCAGAAGGTGCTTTGGTGTCTCTTCAAAATGTGTCGACATTTAATGAATCTTCCCATAGTTGCTTCGTTTCAAAACCCAATTGAATGTATTTTTGTGTCCATTAACCATATCCCACATTTTCACCGAGATTTGCTTCAAAAAACTCTTCAAAAATTCATCCAAATTCATTGAATCATCAAGTAACTAACTCTGGTGCTTAAGCACGAGGTATGTGGCGCTTAGGTACGACCTTCTCAGTTTTCCTGACGCTTAAGCGTCGTTGTTCTTTTGCACACATTCTTCATTTTTGCTTGAAATTTGATATTTTTTCTCTCATTTTACCAATTTTCATCCATTTGATTGTACCTAAAAGGAAAATGCACAAATATCTTTCATTAAATCGTAATATCCTAAAAAATAAGTATAAAAATGTGTACATAAATGCCTTATATTTTAGTTGTATCAGCATGTCATGGTGATTGTGGCCCGAAGAGGATGTGCATCTCAAAAAAATGACAATGGTCACGCAGGCAAGCACATACAAGGCATGATACAACATGTAAACAAACAAGCACACACATACATATGCAAAACATGCAATGGTGCAGGTGATGGGTCGACCGGGTTTAGGCATCTGGTTAAACCAAAGTTGTTGAGCTAACCGGGTCTAGATAGCCAATTGAAATACAAATGATGTTGTTGATCCGGGATGACCAATCAAGGCATAAGTGGTGCAGGTGCAAGTGCAATTGCGAGGTGAAAAATGCAAGTATGAGGTGCAAAGTGTAAATGCAAGGTGCAAGATGCAAAATGTAAGGAGCAAGATGCAAAATACAAAATGAAAAGTGCAAAGTGCAAATGCAATGTGCAATATGCAAAATGCAATGTGCAAAGTGCTAAGTGAAAATGCAACATGCAAGACATGTGCATGAAATAGAGAGCCACGCCCGTACTAACGACCTAGCCCGGGAAACTTAAGTTTGGTACATAAGTACAACGATCGCCGCCTTTGCTTTTGTGAGGCGAGTGGAGAATTTCTCCTCAGATTTCCAAAAGGGGGGAGAAATTTCCACATCGTTATGAAATGGGTTAGCTACAATTTTTTTCTCATTTTTACGATGCCTCAAAGCTTTGTAAGGTGAGCTAGAGACATGCTTTTTCTCATTTTGCAAAGACCAACTTCTTAATCTTTCCAAGGAAGATTGAGGCATCCAAAGCAAAGGGGAGCAAAGGGGCTCCAACCCATTGGATCTTTGTGTTATGGCTCACAACAAAGAGGCATTCGCTCGGCTTTCGTAAGGGAGTTAGCCACGCATGTAAAACCCTACCCTAAAGGCTAGCTTTAGGTCAATAAATGATCCATCACAAAAGAGTGCAACAACGCTGGCACAAACTGGTGCACGCACCCTGTGTGGGCAATCAAACCCACACACCTACCATAACTAAACCCTAAGGCTAGCTAAGAAATAAAAGATGAAGGGTTAAAGGAGGTTATACTGTCGTTTAGTTTACTTGAGACTTGATGGAATCTAAAGAAAGCTTTTCCCATAAGGTAGAAGACGTATGCACCTCCTTGGATAGTGGTACCCTCACTGTCTATCGATGATGAAGTGCTCTAATGAAGTATCCAACCACAAAAAATGTGAGACGATGAAGTGGCAGAGCTAGTACGTCGGTAGCACACAACTAGAATGGAAAAAAGGGCAAGGAGAACTGTACAAAATCTGGGGCTGCGTATGGCAGCGTGGGTGGTTTGTCATAAACTCAACACTGAAAAGGAGGTAAGTCGGTCAGATGTCACTGGTGAGGGGGAGAGGCTGGAAAGTGGTCTGCTAAGAGAGAGAAAAGCAAAAGAAAAGGGTTGCGGCTGGCTGTTTGGAAAGAGGCTTGGCATCGAGGATCACCTTTAGGAGGTTGGAAACTCCAGCGACCGAAAAACATGCCGGTGAAGCAAAACTTGGCGTGCTTGGCGTGCGACTGGTCGACAAAAGAAGAAAAATTAGGAGGAGCAGGCGTTGGTGACCAAAACCATAATTATGCAATTATTGAAGTTCTGAATGATAACCAAAACTTGACCAAATTTATATTCAGCGGTTAGTGTTCAAAATAAATATATGATGAAATTGATTAATAGCTTACACATTAGGGACACTACACAAGTATACATATCATTTCAAGTAATATAGAGTTTTCTTTAAAAACCTCAGTATCAAAACCTCAATATCGAACCCATGGGGAATAAGTTAATTTATATTTCAACTTAAAAATATTTCTACATAAACTGTAAACAAAATTTGTAGGAGAATTAAATCAAAATATTTGTAAATGGATATAAACTAAAGTTTGCTACCTGTAAATTAAAGCTAAAAGTACTTGTAAAATTTTTCAACTATAGACATGTAAGAAGTCTTCCCCCTTACAAAGAGTTTGTAATCAGTGTAGGAATTAAATGCATGAAGATGAAAAATGGGGTTTTCTGACAAATAGAAGCATGTGTATTCCTTACCCTCTCTCGAGTACATAAAGAACATTGACTAATGTAAAGTTGAGTTCCTGATTGTATGGTTGTGTTGAGCAGATTCTAGCCTCTCACTTTTAGATTACCCATTGTGTCCTCTCTATAGGACCAACCAGTGACTCAAGTTCTAAACTAAGACCACATTGATAAAGGTTCTAGCCTGTCATTCTAGAATCATCAATTAAATGCCCATCAAAACTTATCTTCATATTTATTTGCACTACCCTAAGGTTCAGTACGGTACTCACTAGTTGGTGCATTCATAGCCCTCCCGGATCATTATATTTCACAATAGATTTTAACATCACAAATGACCAATTTGCAAAATAAATGAAGAACCGGTGAAAATACCATCACAAATTTTTTGAATAAAAGAAATATTCAAAATATTCTAACCTCATACATGATTACTTTCTATTAAAAGAAAAAAAACTACTCATAATTCATGGGGATGACAAAACAAAACATTATATATATTAGAAGCTAGGTTTACAAAATAAAAGTATAAGTACTTATCTCAAACACTTTCCCAAGCAATTCTCTGAAGTTTTCTGACTGAACTTGATTTCACAAGACTCACACAAGACTCAACAAACACTCACAATCACCACACTCTCACTATGGTGGCGACCCACTCCAATGTTGGTCTGAACTACCCAAAAATGATTTTTCTCTCCTTCTCCTCTCCTCTTGGATGTGTGGAAATGCTTACTATATAGAAAGCTCTGAAAATGACCAAGGGTCATTTCAAGCACCTTTTCAAAATTTGTCTAAATTTAATGAATATAAGCATAACCGTTTCTAGCGCCTAGGTACCAGGTTTTTGGTTCTTTGGCTTCATTTGACCCATTTTTGCTTCTTTTGCTCTTAAACTTCATTTCTTGCACCTGAAATTAAAACAACAAAAAATAACTTTCATTAAAATGCAATATGCTTAAAAATGAGCATGAAATACACATAAAAATAGAAAATTTTAAGGCGTGTTAATTCCCCCAAACTTAAACGTTAATTATCCTCATGTAACCCTTGTACTATGTAAACCAAATATAATAACTTATGATAGTCTCACTTTAAGAATCTTATAGCTTTGTCCCATAAATCTGATAGTGAAACTTTTAGAAAAATCTTCAATAATTCAAGTGAAAACTAAAATGTAAGGATATTTAGTAATCAAGTTAGGATTTCTAGTTTTCTATTCATTTCAAAAATAACTGTAATTTGTCACATTAAGGAATCATAGAAGAATTAAAAGAAAAGAGTTATATGAGAACTCAACCAGTAAAGAGACTAATACTTTTTAAAATTCAGAATAAACTCAGAAGTGTAAATAAGTTTTTTCTTTTAAGATAATTCAAGTGAAGCCAGCTTTTAATTAGGCATATACTCAAGCTTCTTCCCACATAATTTTTTTTTTGCTCTCTTTTTTTTCTTTTAATTTTTCTTTTCTTTTTATTTCACAATCATTTTCAATCCTCACTTTTTTTTTATGTGAGTATTACTATATCTCGACAACCTTTAATGATTTTGAGCTTCATTATCCTTTTTCTAAAGTTAAAAAACTTCTCACATTTCTTTACTTGTAATGTGTATTAGTACAGTAATGAATTTTTATAGTCTAATTCTTTTTAAAGTAAAGATTTAAAATATTTAGTGTTTCAAAAATATAATTTTTCTACTCTAAATAGTAAAAGTATATTCTTATACTTTTATACTAAATATCTTACCTTTAGAATTACCCTTTATTACAAAAAACTTTTACTTAAGTTTACTATAACAATTATAAAATCAAAATTATAATTATCAAAAGTTAACACCACATATCATAGGTTATGTTAAAATAATTTTAAAAATATATAGTTTACTAAGGCCAAATAAAATTTAGTTTTCAAAAGTTTTTTTCCCTCCCCCAAAATTGAATTTTTAAATAGTTTACAACATCAAAATATATAACAAGTGTTAAGAGAGGAAATTTTAACAAAATTAGTTATAACAATGTATGAAAAATATAAGCAGTACTGGTGTGAGCAGTAAAAACAAGTGCTGAGGAGTAGTACATCTAAAATCAACATGTATAACATATAAATTGTAAAATAAAAGACTACTCTAACACACAGACAATATAAACTAAACTAAAGCAAGGGTAAAAAATAAAAATAAGAAATACAATACATGTGTTCAACATACATTAAAGAGTACTAAAACAAAACAAATATACATGAAGAAGCTACAACAGAAAAATAATTAAGACTAGCTAATCATCCTCCTCCTCATCATCATCATCATCTACATCTTCATCCATCATCTGTCTACGCTTAAAAAGAGGGTATTGAGGATAACTAGGAAAATCAACTCTATGTTCAACACACAGATAACTCACTAAGGAAGTGTTGAGGCTGGCTTCATAATCACTCTTCCTTCTCATACATTATTCTAGGTGGTACCTGATACACCTAAAATATATAGTATTTTTATACACATTTTTATACCTATTTTTGAGATATTGTGCTTTAATGAAAGATATTTTTGTGTTTTTCTTGTTGGTACAATCAAATGGATGGAAAATGCTAAAAAGAATGAAAAAGGTTCAAATTTGGAGAAAAAATGAAGAAATGTGCAAAATGAACTGGGGCGCCTAAGCGCTAAGATCCTCACCTAAGCACTAGAGCCTCTATGCTTAAGCACCAGGTACCCCATGCTTAAGCGCCAAAGTTAGTTATTTGAAGAAATATTAATTGGAGCAAAATTTTGAAGAGGTGTTTGAAGCAACCCTTGATAAAAACGTGTGAAAAAACTCATGGACACGAAAATTCATTCAATTAGCTTATGAGGAGACAACTTCCAGAAGATTCATTAAATGAAGAAACCTTTGAAGAGACACGAAGGCGCCCCTTGGATTTTTATAAGAAAAGACTTAGATTATCCAAGATAAGAAGCCAACAACCACCCACCAAAAGTTCACATTACCACCGCCATCGCCGGTCACCTTTATTTTATTTTATTTTGAGTATTAGTTTGTATTGTGAGTGAAATAAGAGAATTCAAAGAAACTTCAAGCATTTGGTGGAGATATTTTGAGATAAGTGTTTGTTTTTGTGACTACATTTTGTTTTTAATTTAGATTTCTTGTTTGTGTGCATGATTTCTACTTTTAAACTCTTGTGTGGTTGAATTTTCTCCATGAATTCTTAGTAGTTTTCTTTATATTTTTCCTTAAAATGATAAGTGGTTATATATTTAAAGGAAGTTGTGTGAAGTATTAGACTTCAATGTTGGAAACTTCAATGTTGGAAGAAAGAAGAAATTGTGATGATTCAAGATCTTGTACTTCATTTACTTCTTGATTTGGTCAATTAAGATTTTAATACCTGTTGTGAGAACATGTAAGATCCGAGATAGTTTTGTCTCAATCAATAAATTAAGAATCACATTTGATTTCATGAAAGAGAATGTAGTTCATGGGGTTGAGTGCAAATAAATAGAGAAATATATTTTAAAGGGTGTAGAATTAGAGGACTTTAAAGTAACAGGCTAAAGCCCCCAATTTGATTTATAATTTTAGCTTTTGATACACGATGTTAGCTCCCAAATAGAGGGAGAAGAGGGAACTCTAGAGTGAGAGCTAGTATCATTCCAGCCTAGTCGGACTTCAAGGCTAATCAAACTATAGATTAACCAATGTTCTTTATTGTATCTCTAGTAAGGGTAAAGAATATTATTGCTCCTATTTGGTAAAACACATTTAGTATACTTCCACAACTAAATTTCTATATTTATCTGTCGGCCATTTTTTTCTTCTAAACATAAGATTTTAAAATTTAAATTTCATATAATATATATAATGTGATTTTAATTTTATGAAAATGTTATTCTTTATTTTGGAAAATAATGAGGTCATATAGATCTCATATATCTAATAGTTTAAATAGTTGAGCACTATACCACAAGTGATATATCATCCCAAAAAGATGAGTGTATCACTTATTGGTAGGTTTGACTATCTAAACTTTAAAGTTTATGACTCTACTTTGGTCTATAAATTTATAGCCAACAAATTCACCTTTCTAATACACAGATTAGATAGAGTTTAGATTAATATGAGTTCTTAATTCCCTATAGAGGCAAACCATTATAATTAATTACATCTTAGACAACCGAAGTCACCTAAGAAAACTCTCGATTAAGATCAGGGTTTCGTCTTCAAGAATTCAACGTTTAAGTTTCCACGATTGTTTATAGGAAAAGTCAAGTTGGATAGGTTCAAATAGAAACAGTTATTTCTAGAATCCAAAAGAGCGAAGAGTAGGAGATGTCAAAGATACCAAATAAGATTAAGTGACATCTCAAACTAAACTATGGTTTGGTTTTACATCTATGAAAGGAAAATTATGTGATATTTCAGTCCTGCAAGTTATTTAAATATTTGGAGCTTATATCTACATTTCATATGTAAATGACCCGAGGAAATAAGAGGTTTTTTGTCATACCAGACGATGACCTTGGAATCCTAAAAAGTTTATGACTTATATTGTACGATATAAAATCATAGAAAGTCCTAAACTATAGTGTGAGGATTTACGTCGTACTAGAAGAACGACCTCGAAGTCATATAGGTATGTTATTTTAGTCTACGGAAGTTCAGCTGAAACTCCTCTCTCCACCTTTTGTTTTAATCCCGACCACTGTCCGAAGATGAATCGTCAATTGACTACGTCGTTATCTCGTTAAGTGAAAAGAGTAAAGAAAAAAAAACCATGCCTCGTGCGGCCTATCCTAGGGTATTGTATAAACATGACAACAAGGTAGTAACTAAAAGCATGGGTACAGACAAATGTATATAGTATAGTAAAGAAATAAGAAGAAGCTATGTAACAAAGTACGGTAAAAAATGCAAAGAACATATAGAAAGGTATAGTACAATACCAAAAGAAAAGAAATGTACAGTAAAGAAAGAACTATGTAGTAGGAAAAGTAAAGAAACTTAAAACAACTAAAAGTGTACCTGATTAATTTTGCTGATGCTACAAAACAAATTACAATTGCATAACATAAATGGATTAGATAAACATTTGCAGATTATAAAAGAAAGGTTAAATGATAAGCATATGAAAATTTAAGGTGGGATATATGATTTTAATTTGTGGTTAGGCTCAGATTAGACTTCTTTTTTATTTTCTCGATCTTCAGGCCACTGATATATCGAAGTCAACTTATCAGTATCAATTAGAAGTCACCAATGAATCACCCCTATAGTCAGGCAACCCTACACCCTATCATTTAATGGATTGGTGAATCCAAATAGTATGTGAATTTATCTTGCTAAAGGTATAATGTACCCATGTGAGATAGTATCTGAACTTATCAGTGTGCGGTGCACCTATATGTGATGTTAAAATAAGTGATGTGTAGGATCTAAACTTATCGATCAACAGTGTACAATGTGTCGAGTAGTATTTAAACTAATCAATTAAAGGTGTGTAGTATATCTATGTGTGGTGTATGAGATGCATTATTTGATACGTGGGGTTTTTTGAATTTATCAATCTAGAATGTGATGCATCTATGTGAGGTGTATGAAGTGTAATATGTGATATGTGGAGTGTATATGTAAGTGATATCAAATGTATATATGTATTAGTTAATGTGTAGTGTCTATGGTGTAGTGTCGTATCTGCTATTTTTTTTTAGTAAGTGTGGTATCTGTGTAAGATCTGTAGTATCTATTCTTTCCACAAGTGTAGTATCTGTGTAAGATCTGTAGTATTTGTTCTTTTATAACTACCAGTTCTCAAACTTTTCAAGGAAAGGTTAGGGCTGCCGATAACTTAAGGAAGTGAAAGGGCATCTTATCAATTGAATATTGATTTTATATTTTCAGCTATAAGAAAAGCTGATTAGTGGTTCTTTGCTCCATTGCCTTTTTTAACCCCGCATCTCAAACTTATAAGCTACCTTGATGTTTCATATGCTTATCAAACCAATTTGCCTGTTTTATATTCAGTTTCAAATAATGCAACATATATTTGCCTAACAAAAGAAAACTTGTTGCTTAAGTAGTGTAAGGAAGTGGAATGAATTCCCTATATGTCTTAAATGAAACGTCACATACACTATTTAAATCATCTTATACGCATCATGTATATGTATGTCAAGTTTGAAGAGTGAACAACAATGCAACTTGTCTGTATCCCATGACCCAATAACAACCTTCATATACTAACTTTTGTTGTTCGAACTATAAAATAGCTTGCAGCATCATCGTGATTCCAAGGATTTAAGTCGCAAACAAGCATATATAAATGTTCTACGTGTGAATGTATAACCGATATGAAAGTAACATAATATACCGCAGTATAAACTATCTCGAAATTTAATATAGAGTCCAATCATTCATATATGTAACTTATCTATTATAATATGATTCACTAATTCCAACTTTTAAGCTTTCAATATATGTATAGATCTGTCACCCCTCTTTTTTAATATCAGGTAATAAGAATTAGATTATCAAACTATAAAGGTTCCCAGCCGCAGTTAGTACGCCACAACATTCCAAAATATAGCAAAGAAAATTTAGTTGCAGTTCTTTCTAAAATATCAACATGTAAAGTAAAAAAGAAAACCAAATACCATTATTACACATGCTCAAATCGTAAAATAAAGCTAGCTGCTCTTGATTAGAACTTCTTAGCAATTTATCGACTTAATATCATATGAGTCAAAATAGTTTAATCGAATAAAACAGTAAAGCTATCAATAAAGCAGGTCTTCAAGTTCATAATTATTGCTAAATTTTGTGCATTCTCAACAAATAAAAAAAATTATTTGATCATATAAAGTTGAACATATTTAAATTGTATCAATATTCATTTCAGCCTTCAAAATAAACTGTACTTTATTCTTCATGCATATCTTTCACGCTACTACAACTGAAACACTACAAGCATAAAACATTCTATGAGGTATGAATATAAGAGAATGATATCATTGCAAATGTATAAAGATTGCATGTTACACACCCTATCTTCTCAATTTTTAAAATAGCTAAGAACATACAATATCAACTAATGGGCACAAATTCAAGATTTATGAATTATAGATTTACGAAAATATCAATTCAATAAGTTGTTTATTTTTTAACATCAAATTTAATCACAGAATAATGAGATAATAAATGGTTGTACCTTTTATTTAGATTATAAACCAAGAAAAATAAGTTAAAAAAAAATCCAGCAGACAATCTCGAACAATGCTAAAAAAAAATCTCGAGGACCAACACCAATTTGCAGCAATATTCAAATGCTTTTCCTGATGTTAATGGCTCATTATTGTTGAAAACATAACGCTTCGAGACGAGATTTCTAAAGCCTAAACTGAATCCGAGATAATATAAAATTAATTTTGTTAAAGAAATATAAACAAATTTATGATCCTCTAAATAATATAGTTGCAATTTCACCATTGTGAATAATCCTTTCAGGCTTCAACAGTGAAGAGTAATTACACATTTAAACCAAAGAATTATACAATTTTAATGAAGCAGGAACAATCCTGAATATAAACAAACTTTCTAAATCCACTGATCAAAACAAGATACGAAATCTAAGTATAATTCAAACTGATTTAAGCAATGTCAAAGGAACCTAAATTTTATTTGCATATCTATTTCATTAAATCTTTTCATAACATAACCCAAAGCTGCTTCATATTCATGTCTTAATAGGATAGTATGAATATAAGAATTGAAGTTTAGGTGTTAGATATGTAAATACATAATAACTGAATGATATGTGTGCAAGTGCCTAATCCAATTAGATTAATCAAACTACACCAAATGAAAGAACTATTTCCATCTTGTACTTCACAAAACCGAGTATAAAGCATTCCAAATATTCCATGATAAAATACCGTGAATCTCATAAAAAAAATGCCTATGTAGCTAAAGAAAACAAATAGGGGCAGACCAACATATGATGTCACTCAAATTTTATGTACTCTACAAATTTAGCACTCAACTTTCTTATTTTCCATGTTTCTTTATAATCCTTTCATCCAGATGTTTCATCTAACCCTTAAATGGAATTCAAATTAAGGTGTTAGTTTAGTAAATAAAAACAATTGCATGCTATACATATGAATTTCTCACAACTAAAGAGGATTTTTTTTAAAAAAAACGCAGTTCACTTTTTTAGGTAATTAAGACCCAACAACATTTCCATAAATCATGAAATAGGTTTTGAAGCAAAGGTATTAACAGACACTTCTCCAGCAAGAACTCAAAGCAGTGACAAAACAAGGATTCCAAAATTCTCAAAATGAATTGCTCAAAGAAACATAAGAAAGAAATCCAGCTTGTGATAACCCAAATCCCAATTAATAGGAGTGATCAAACCGAAGTGTTCATCCCTCATAGATTAGAGATTCCTTCAATCAGCGAAACTTAAGCATCATAGCCATATAACGAAACAAATTCCAACAAATCCAGTTAAAGCACTCCATTAAGAAAGAAATACAAAGAGAGATGTCTAAGACAAACTCCATATCTCTCGGTTACATATTTCTGCACTCAGGCCTTGGAGACCCGAGACCAGAACACTGGAGGCAAATAGCCGCCGTATGGTCTCCCTCCCATATAGCAAGCTGCCGACTATGGAGATCTTCATCTTTCATAAATTTCTTCTTAGCATAGCAACTAATCTTTCTTTACCAATCATAAATTCATCTTTATTCTATTTACAGATAAAAGAAAGAGATAGTAACGGCTCAAAAACAAACCGATCCTATCCAATAAGCATCATATATCCATGGGTCTAGCTTTCTTGAAAATAAAATTGTGCTTAATATTCCAGAATCATTCATAACGTAAGCCAAAATAGGATATCAAATTCTCAGATGGATCAAAATAGATTTTATAAACTCATTTGATAATGATCATGAAAATCCCTTGAAAAGGCCAAAGAAGAAGAAGAGAAGAGCTTACTTCCAAAGAGCGTAGAAGAAACTTCAGAAATTTCAGAAGCAGAAATCCAAGCCAAGAAAGAAATCCTTACATCGTCTAAACAAAGATGCTAACCCCAAAATCCTCACGTTCAGGCACCAATATTCCTCCAAATGCTCCAAAAAAAAAAACGGAAACTACAATAACAAGTGAATCACCAGCGAACCGATGAATCAATCTCAACCTGAAAACCTCCCAATTTTCTTCTCAAAGGGGTATTTATAGGTGACGGGGAGGAATGATCTTACCGCAGGTGAGAATCAGGGCGGTGAGGAGAAACACCCATGAAGGGTAAGAAACCCATCAAGATTAAGAGAATGAAGGTTACTAGACTTTTTTGGGCAGGAAAATTCCTCCCATTGGTGCAAGAGGGCTTGGAAAGGAGGAAGGTGATCGGAAAACTAGCAGGAAGCTTCGAGAACGAGGCAATCGCCGAATGAGGGAGGTGAAGGTTCGGTTAAGGCATGAAGGAAGAAGGCTTGAGTGGGGAAAGGGAATAACGCGTGAATTTTTATCCTTTAATAAAAAAAGAATTTTTTTATTATTTTAAAATTAATATTCTACTAAAATTCATCAATTTATGCAAAATTTGACTGTATTCGAAACCCTATCAGTGTATATGTCTTTCACGACAAAAATTAATGTCTCGGATGCATTGGTGTAGTTCGTTTTGTCATCCAAGATATCCTAGAGAAGTTCATCGAATATAGTTCCAATTTAACTTTAGTTCGCGCATGTTGCGGTAAAAGAAGTTATTTTGGTCCAATTGGAGTCGTTTAATGAGTGAATTGATGATGGATCTTCGCTTAAACGACAACCATAGTCAAACATATCGCTCTCGGTAGAAAGTCAGACGTCAAATGCTGTGGGGTCCACCTATGTCTTTCAATTTCCTATAGAAGCTCAATTTGAGCTTCGATATGTCGACTTTTCAATCGACTCAATCGAATGTTGAAGATCTGAAACCGTCTATATGAAACTTCAAAGAGCAAAGAAACTGTTTGAATTTCAAAATATTAGAGGTCTCAGTCTAGTCCTCTAAGAGAGTCAAAATAGAAAAAATCCTAAGGCTAGATTCTAGAGTATTTTAGAGAAAGGAAAAGGAATACCTTAAAATTGAGGTCAACTTTATTACTGATTCATGATAAGGAAAAAGATATTTTATTTATTTTGCCTTCATCTTGTATTTTAATTAGGTTAATCAGTTGCTTACTTTCTTTTCAAATTAAACAAAAATTACAAAAAAAAATAGAACTTTCATTCCTAATTTTACATCTTAAGTTTGAGTAAGAATATAAATTGCTAAGTATTTGTCATCTACAAATATCCTTCTCGTGGGTTCAATATTCAGGACTTAATCAGAAAATTTTTATATTACTTGATAACGATATGTATACTTGCTTAGTATCCCTATTAAAATATTATAATTGCATTCTTATTTGCTTCGTAGTGAAAATTTTACCTAGCCTTTGCTTTGGATCAAGTTTTTGACAGTCGTTGCAAATTAAGAATATATATTAAGGAAATTAATCGCATAGATGTTTATGTTTATATCAAAACTTGTGATTGATGCCAAAGAATAGACAATATTTCTAGGAGGAATGAGATCTCCTGAGAAATGAGATGCCCCTCAACTATGTGTTGTATATTGAGATATTTAATGTTTGGGGATTAGATTTCATGGGACCATTTATACAATTTTTCAAAAATTTATATATATTATTAGCAGTAGATTATGTATTCAAATGGATATAAGCTATTGCTTTACCACGATGTGATGCTCAAAGTGCTACGTGTTGTAAAAAATTTCTTTCCAAACGATATTGGGAATGAGAGGCCCCTAATTACCGAAATAACTGCTACGATAGTGAAATAGCAGAAAACCTCCAAGTGCCGAGTAGCAATCAGATTTTTAACCTCCCCACCAGAACTCAAAAAGCTTAGCTCCACAATAAACTTCCTTGACAACATAAAATCATCGTATCTATCTTGTGTTTTACGATTCACAAACTTAATTTTGTCAAAAATTTATTTCCCCATTCCTCTCCTTGTTTTAGAAGCCATTTCAAAAATCTAGAAAATGTCTAAATAAATTGTAGTTCTAAAGGCTCATACAAGTGATTTCCAAGCAAATGAAGCTTCAACCATGAATTTATCACTATAAATTCCAAAATTTTTCAATTTTTGGTATCAAATCAATATGGAAGAAGCCCATGGTGAAAGAACAAAATTTCTATGCCAAAATGTAGATTTAACCTTGAGAAGATGAAATCAGATGCTTTTAGGCTCTAAAACTTGAAGAATCGTGAGCTATGGAGAGCCCTAGGAGTCACTTTTGCAAAATGGAGGATGAAGGTGAAAGTTTGAGCCAAGCTCCCTTTTATGATGTTTTTTTGGGTTTTGAGAAGTATGTTCAGACCGGTGATTATTGGTTATTATTGAGTCGCTGAGTTTTGTTGCAGGCTCCCTCCTAAATAGGTGGTCTACTGTCCTCTACATAGGGGTCTTTTATATGTACGATAAGTAACAAATAATAGCTTTGTATGTATAAATGTAATATATACAATAAAGCACAATAAAAGAGAAATCATAGTAAGAGATAAAAATGGTAGTATGTACCTACCGCCTCTAATGCCACTGTTAAAGAGTTAAAATTACAGGTAAAGCGTGCAAGTATTACAGAGAATTAAACAGACACAAAAGACATGGGCATATGTATATATAAAAATTCAAGTGACACATATATGAAAGATCAAAGTTGTGTATAAGAAATCAAGTTAGGAGTGGACTCAAAATCAGGATTGAAGCCCTGATAGTTCTTGAGGGGCTTACATATGTAACCATTAACATCATGTATATGAGACCCAACATAAGGTAAAAGACTACCGACAAGGCAATCAAGGTAGGGTAACCCTCAGCCCGATTTATGTGACTAACACATGAACTTGTCAGAAGTAACACCAAAACATTATTAATTTATTGCATAACTAAATAATTTAAGCTTTTCATTTAGCAGGCATGTCGACACTTAAAACTTGGGAGTTGTGAAGTTGTCGATTGTTAAAATGGATATCCCGACACCCGTTTTAATTTAAGTTAAGATATATATAATTTGGAAAAAGTAGAATTTTAAATTTTGAAAATACAAGACCAGACCAATCTCATATCCTCGGTAGTTTAAATAGACGAGTCAAATGTTGCAAGTAATGTATCCATCCCAAATGATAAACACACTACTTATTGGTAAGGCTCGATTAAATAAATTAAAGATTGTATGACATCTATTTAAGTCTCTGAAACCGTTTTTTATGTTGGCCGACAAATTCCCCTATTTAGTATGAAGAGTTAAATAAGGTTTATATTAAGCTGGGTTCGGAAAAACTTCCTATAAGGGAAAGTCCCCATAGTTAATTATATCTTAGATAACCGGAGTCACCTAAGAAAATTTTCGATAAAAATCAGGGGATATTGTCTTCAATAATTTCAAAGGGTAGGACTTTCAAAGAGATCAGACAAGGAAGTGTGAAAAAGGAATGACTCAAATTTAAAACATTTATTTTTGAATCCAAAAGAAGAGAAGCTAGGGGATGTCACAGATACTGAGGAGAACTTCAGCGACTTCCTAAATTATCCTATTGTTTGGCTTCAATTTAGAGGAGAAATATTTAAATGTTTCACCCTGTCAATTTTATTAATTAGGGCTTACATTTTTGTGAAAGTCTGGAAGATGTGAGGATTTAGGTCGTGATGAATGTCAACCTTATAATCCTAAAGTGAGTTAAGGCTTAAATTGTATAACAGGGTTATACAAAGACTTAAAGGAAAAGTGAGGATTTATGTCGCACTAGGCAGACAACCTCAAAATCCTATAACTTATTGTTTAATTTCTAAAGAGAGATATGTTGTTGTAGATCCTCTTGCTATTGAAGATGGTTGTGCTGCCCACGATGCTAGCTCCAGGCTTCTCGTCGTAGCAAATTTAAATTTTCTAATGTGTCAAGTCCTAATGTTAAATCAAATGTTCCCTAAGGTTATGGTTATTTAAATATTATGGGGGATGTTAAATTTATTAGAGCGACATCGGTTAGGATCATACGGTTCCCTCATTCTGGTACCACTATTTTCTTTTGGATTCACTTAGTCCAAATGAATTAAGTAAACTCATCTTAATGAGTTTCATACTTTCATTTAGACTATATGAAATCTCATTAGAAACTGTAGGTTGCCTCCTCCGAGGGATTCCCGATCATTCGATAGAAACTTTTTAATTTAGTTGTAATTTTTGTTTTGTTTTGTTTGTGATTAAATTTTGAGTTGTTTTATTTTTTTACTGTTGTGTCGGTAAATTTTATCTTGTTTTGATTTCTTAATTTTGTTTCAGTTTTAGTTTTGTGGCTATCCTAAAAGTTTTAGTTTTGACATGCAAGGTGACTTTATTGTTTAACATGCAAGTTCATGAGCAAAAAGCAAGAGGTAAAAGTAAATTGCAATGCAATAATATAAAAGCGTACTATCGGTTCTTCCCGTTCCTTCGTTTGAAAGATCAGTAGAAGGGAAAGAAGAGAGCACAAATTTAAGGCATCTCTACTAGATCCTATGTTTCATCCTGGTGTATTCAATTTATTTATTTGTAAAGATGATTCCATTAATCAAGTCATAATATGTCCAAGTGTCCTCTGAGATTCCCAAATGATTATGAAAAGGTCCTGAGTAATACCCTATACATTTCAAAGTCCCTTGAATCGTCTCGATTTCTTTTTGGTCTTATTATGTTTGCTATATAGTTTATCCAGTTCATACCTTCATGCTCAGTAAACTTTCATGTTTTGATTATCCTTTAAGTGGGGTAATTATCACTTTATGTTTCACTTACAAATTATGTGGGTAAAGGTCCTTAGGGGAAATTTGGCTTAATTAAGGAACTTAGCTGGTTTGATCTTTTAAAGATGGACTTGTAGTGTTTTAAAACGTTTTAAATTAATCATAGGTTACTTTTTAAACCTCATTAGACAACAAAATTTTGATTAAGCTGATTAAGCTTAGTTCACTACCAAGTCCCTTAAAACTTAATGGGTAGATTTGTGATTTTTGGAAAAAGTTTTAAATGTTTATATTCCTAATCCTTATCATGAATCATGAATCATTTTAAAACTATTAATTGGAGTTTCAAATCAGTGAGTTATGCCCTTCCAAAATGAAATCCCTCACCTTAATATCTTCTCACTTAATCATTTTTTCCAAATTACAAATTTATCTTTAATGAAACCTAAGTGAGATTGTTGCTACCATTTATCCCTTTCATATTTCAATCATCAATACATTTCAATTAAGACCATTTATTACCCATTTAGCGCTTTGGTTAAGCCTAAATATTAATTAAGGTTCAAATTCCAAAATTACAATTTTGCCCTTTAGGGCCTTAACACCTCATAATCCATTAAATCAAATTCAAATAACTTAAAAATTTATGTTACCTCACTCATGGGTTAATTAAAACATCAGAGAAGAAAATGTGATTTTTCTGAATTTATTTAATTTTATAATTATTTTAATGCAAAAATAGGGATTTTCAATGAAATTTTAATAACTCAAACAAAATAAAATTTCTGTTCTTAAGAAATTTATTGGAGGTTCATCTAGGTTAGAGGACTACTTGGACCAATTTTCACGATTTTTAGAGGTTTTCACGATTTTTAGCAATTTTCACGATTTTTAGAGGTTTAATTTAATTATTAAAACTATTTGTTTGTTTAGAGTATTAATTAAATATAAAATATTATTTAAGTGAAAACTTAAGTTTTATATTTTTGTTAAATCTCTTTGAGTTCAAGGAACCCAAAAAAATAAATTTCATATTTTTTTGTTTATATTTTAATTATTAGAACTATTTTAATGGAAAATTAAAGAAAATTCATTTTAAGCCTTTAAAAATTAATATATTGACTTAGAAAATTAGGAAAATTATTTTAATTGGTCCCGAGTGATCAGGAAGCCAAATGTAACATTTTAATGTGTTTTTATAATTTTGTAATTTTTATGATTTTTAATTAATTTTTAATTATTTGAATGCTTAAAAATGAAGTATTTATTTTAATTACACTTTTATTTTTCTTAGGTTCCTCTAGTCATAAGGAGCTTCCAAAACCAATTTGGTGATTTTTTTATTTGTTTTTTAATTATTATAATTATTTTAGTGTCAAAAATGCAATCTAAATTGATTAATCCATTTAAGTGGTCAAATTAACTCCAATTGACTTGAAATTTTTATGGGGAGTTCCTATGACACTAAATTAAAATGGAGAATGATTTATATGTTGTTTAAATTTATATCTACTACAATTTAATTTTATTTCATTTTTAGGGGTTGGTAACAATTAAAGTTATTCTTAATGAGTTAAACCAAGTTTATATTTTTCTTAGAGTCCCCTAACCACAATGAACCCACCAAAACAAATTTTGTATTTTTTTTATGAATATTAATTATTATAATTTTTATTCCAAAACAGAGACCATTAGCTTGAAAATTAAAGATCTCTAGTTAGAGACGCCCCATGACCTTGGAAAAATCAGGGGAGATGTCGAACAACAGAGACATCAAAAGACCTATGGTCCCATGTCATGGTGAAATGTCTATGCAAATGGAGAATCCAAATAAGAAAATCACTGAACACAGTTTAATTAATTAAAAATCATACATGCATCAAACAGGCATGAAACCATTTCCACATTGTTCTCCTCTGTTCACTGAGCAAGCGGGTTTTTTTATTTTATTTTTGAGATTTTTCTACACCAAGATATGGATTTTTAAAGCTCTGGCCATTAAATAAATAAATAAATCCCTATTTTTCTATTTAAACCATGTGGCTCTACGCAATCCTCGGCATCTCCAAACTTTCCACGCGGCATCTCCTAGTTCGACGCAGCTAGACACCTTAGCGCTAACTCAGCCCTGCTTTTCGTTCCTCTTCTCCGTCCGGCTTGATCTCATCGTTCCCAAATCCTTAGCCTGAGAACCGTCTAACTTCAAACCTTAATATCTCTCTTGATACTTAACCAAATTAAGTGAGGTTTGTTCCTATAGACTCATCTTAACAAGGAGAACATATCCATATGGTTAATCAAGCGTTAATCAAGTCTATGAACATGGAGAATTAAAATAATCTTGGTTTAAGGGGAGAGTTCAATACATTTGCCCAAGAGGTGTGGTTTTGATTAGGTGCTTCCAAGAGCTTGAGTTGAGTCCTGAGAACTCCTAAATGAAGCTTTGGGTCGTGGTAAAATGCCTAGTTATGATTTTGACCAAGGCTAATTTGTGGTGTTAATCAAATTCTACCTTAGGGTGGTCTGGTGATGGGACTTTTATGAGGAATCTTCTTCTCTCACTCAGGGGATGTTGTGGGTGCAATTAATTTAACTTTGGTAGAGTATAGAGGGATGTTCTATTTCAGGCTTGATTTTGAGCTCCAAAATTGAGCTCAGGCAGTGGGTTTGATGGCTTGAGGATGGTTGGATTGAACTCAATGGGTCTTTAAGAAGCTCTGGGAATAATTTGGCAGAGTCTCCCCAAGGAGTTTTAAGCTCTTCCCCCTTGTCCGTGGAGGGTGAGTTTAAATAGAGGGGGAAGGAGAGACCACCATGGCTGACCAATGGGTGTCATGAGTTGCTTAAGTGGAGGGAAGAAAAGGGCAACAATCCAATTGGAATGAGCTAGCTTGGTTGGGTTTAATTTTGGGTTTTAGACTAGGTGGGGTTCTTTGATTTGAGTTTTCCTACAGCCAAGGTGGCCGACCGGTCAGGGAGGGATCACCATCTGGCTTAGGGAGGTTAGGATTAGGTCATGGTGCAGTCAATTTGAGGTTGAAATGTGTAAAGGTTATTAATTTAAATGGAAGGAGCTTTGGGCTAGGTTGGTTTAAGCTTGGGTTTAGCCTTATGGAAAAAGCTTGGGTGATTCCTCATGGCTGATCAAGTCCATGTGAGCCAACTAAAATGATGTGGAGAGGTCTCCATCCAAAGGATTTGTGCTAAGCATAGGTTTAACTGTGTCATTAAAAGGTTTAAAACCTTTTTGAGTCTTGAAAGTGGCTTGTTCTCTTGCCATTAATATCTTGGTGAGGTGGCAAAGCTTACATGGCTCACCTATGGCTTATGAATGGCTTCATGGCTTCCCTTTGGCTTGGTGATTTTGCATGAAAAGGATTATTTGAATTTTGGGTAATTTTAGGTAGTGGTGAGTGATTTGAAATGACTTTCGGACAAATTTGAGTATTTTGGATAATTTTGGGATTTTTGGCAAAAATTAGGGTTGTATGGTTATTTTAGTAATTTGGTGATTTTAGGCTAAGATGGGCAAGTAAGCCATGAGCCATGTCAAACCAATAGGAGCCATATGAGGACTCATTTTGGATATTCAATATGCCGGTCCTAACCCTCTTAGCCCAGGACTAAAGGTTTGGATCCACCCATATGAACTCTCCAAAAGAAGTCAGGAGACCAAATCAAAGGGTTTTAGGGTTTGGAGTGTGTGAGAAACTGTAATATGTGCAAGCTAGCCTAACCAAGACCAGACCACCCAGGGTTAATCCTAAGGCTTGACCATCCTATGGGAACTCTCCTTGAGCTCAATCATATTGACCTCATCTACTAAGTGCTAGAGGTTATGACCGATATGTGGAACTTCAATTTGAGTAGAAAAGAATGTAGAATTTTTAATAGTGACGGTTCCTTTTCTAATTCTTTAGGAATAATCAACAGGAAAGTCATATGACTAGACCCTAGGCTATTAAAGAAGAAAACCTAGACCTCAACCAAAAGTGAGGTCAAGAATACTATTATTATATACATTACTATTATATTATTATTATTACCATTTATTATTATAGTTATTACCCTATTTATTATTAATATTTTTGTCACATATGTTATTGTTATTAATTTATCAATATTTGTATCCTATTATTGTTATATATTAATAGTAATATTATTATATGTATGTGTTATTACTATTATTATTTATTGTTATTAATACTAATATCTTTATTATATTTATCATCATCATTTAATTATTAACTTATACATTTATATATACAGTTATTACTACTATTCCTATATTCATTATTTATTAATTATACATATGCTTATAAGTGTATTATTATTATTGTTATGGTTCTCGTATTATTATTATTATTATTATTATTATTATTATTATTATTATTATTATTATTATTATTATTATTATTATTATTTGTGCATGTATTATAATTAGTTTATTATTATATATGTTTTATTTATTATTAACATTATAATTTCTTATACAACTTACATGCATGCATATATTTTCATAATTTATTATTATTATTCGCATGTATATATTATTATTATCATCGTATATATATGTATGTGCGTCTATATATATGTCTATTTATTTATATGTGTATGTATATCTATATACATATGTATGTATCTATATCTATATGCATGTATATTTATATATGTATGTATGTGTGTATGTATGTGTGTATGTATGTATGTATGTATTTATGTATGTATATATGCATATGTATATGTATGTATATATACATATGTATACATATACAAATGTATGTATGCATACATATGTATGTATGCATGTACACACACACACACACACACACACACACACACACACACACACACACACACACACACACACACACACACACACACACACACACACACACACACACACACACACACACACACACACACACACACACACACACACACACACATATATATATATATATATATATTTTTTGGGTAAAGGAGTTGCTTATGACTCCCTATATATA